>NC_133357.1:32275069-32447569 GCF_030506205.2 Paramisgurnus dabryanus | reverse complement strand
AACCTGGTTTATTTAAATTAACTGAGCATTACATTCACAAGTCATAAGCATATTACATAAATTTACAATTAACTAAGAATAATTGTCAGCTTTATAATTGTTAATATTCTAAAATAAGACTGTCTTGATGACGTATACCGCCTACACATGCAACCTCGGGAGGCTTCAGCTAGCGGCCAGCGTGAGTGTAGTCTGAAAGCGCGAAAGGCGGTGCTTGAATTTCAGGAATGTCCCTCGTCGGCGAATGTATTTCAAAGATGGAGGCACAACATGGATGCGCCAGTCGAGCGACTCGACCGTATGTATTTTAAATAGCAGATTCTACACTTACGAGAATAGTTTGATTAGTGGGTGGAAGTAATTACACATGAATGAGCACATACTTTTGAAAGAAAACGTGCGGGTCGTGCGTGCAGAACACTGTTAGAAAACTTTGTTTGCTTGTGCACTGTATGGTCTAGAAGCGAGATGATTGTTCAACACGTTAGAGAAAGGCATCAGTGTGATCTAGGGGTGGTTTTCCAGACAGGGATTAGCTTAAAGGTATAGCGGAAGATTTTGGTGGGTGGTCGGGGCCGTGACAGTCAAAGGGGCGGGGCGTACATATCTTGATGAAAATTAAAATATTTTTATTTAAAACAATCAAATAAAACTTAATTTTGAAGGGTTAAATACTAACTAAAGAGTTAATAAACACGAACTAAAGCAGATGTTGTAGAACATCTGGCGAATGATGATAGATAGGGCAAAAATTGTAAAAACTGATTATTTCCCACTATTAATTACATTATCTTAAAGGATCGAGTGTAACTAATACTGCAGCATGTAAATAATGCACATAAACAACGTGAGCAAAATAGCGCTCGACAATTAACAGGCACGTGAAACCCAGCTAGGTTGCTCAAACAACAAAATCACCAGCTAACTTACTTTAAATTTGCAAGAACTATAGACTAATACAAAAACAGGCTTAAATAAACCCAAAGCATAAGTCCAATTACAGTTCTCACGGACACGTGTTTTATCAACTGACTTTCATCCAGACGTGAGTAAAATGGTCTAACCCCCGTGTCTCTACGATGTTCTGATGCAGAGATATAATTCAATTCAATTCAATTTTATTTATATAGCGCTTTTCACAATTTGGTAATTGTATCAAAGCAGTTTTACATAATAGATGTCGTGAAAAGCACAGAAAATCGACAGATAGCATAACATAATACACGATAGCACAAGCAGTTAAATTTGCTGCGGCTATAAATCAACATTATAAGCAAACGTATTACTAATGTATAGGGGGTAACGATATTACGAACCGAACCGAACGATCGCGATACACCACCCACGATACGAATCGCGAACCTCCCGTGTCGTGTCGCGGTACTCTCACGCTTCCTGCTGCCCATTGTTGAGGTTAATGTCACTTATCTCTGACTAACTAATCTATTTATTAAAAAAATATATTTGCATATATTTGATTAAATTGCATTAGTAACGACTAATAAAAGCTTTTTAAATGCTGTTCTAAATAGTATATTCCAAAGTTATTGTTTTCCAAGTGCATGTCATGTCATGTCACGTGACTTGGGAGTGAGCGCAGGTCACAGGAGGGCTGCTCCGCCTGAGATTGCAGATCCCCGGACACATTTAAGTCTCTTGTGTGGGAACATTTTGGCTTTCCAGTGGAGTACAGGAATGGAATTCGTGTCGTAGACAAATCACACACAATCTGTCGTAACTGTGTGCGTGTGCTTGCGTGTCAGAACAGGTTAACCGAAGTGAAATAGAAGAGCGCGAGATCATTCTCCAGAACAAAAGTAAAAATGTAACAAGACGTCGTCTGTCTGAGGTAAAAACACGGGGTTTACACGTTTGTTGCTATTTTAATCGCAACAGAGATTTGATTTGTTTATTTTTGCCTGTTCAGCACAAGTTCGCGTGTTTAGTCGCCTCCGCTGTCACTGTGAGAAGAAAATCATTAATTCATCTGTTTCATGATGTTAAACATGTAAAGTGATGCATGGTCTCTGTTCATCTGTTCTCTTCTTCAAAAATAATTAAACACATTTTAACTTGAATGCTCGTTTTGTAAGTCCATGATTAAAAATGAACATGTAAACAAAAACTATTATCATTAAAGCATGAAATGATGAATAATAAGTGATGGCAGAATTTTTAAAAGTGAAAGTCTAATAACGCGACCTCTATGTGTGTGTGTGTGTGTGTGTGTGTGTGTGTGTGTGTGTGTGCATGCGTGTGTGTGTGATGATTACCTTGATTAGTTCATTACTGATAATAAACCCACATTATACTCAGATTTACAGATTCATAGTACATTTATTTCATGCATTAGTTGACTTCAACAGTAACATTTTCAGCATTTTGGCTAAGGAATGATATTCAGCACCTGATAAACAGCTAATTACAGTCCTGCATTACTACAGTTAAAGTCTGATTTTAAGTTTGTTTGCCAAAGTTAATAAAGAAAACGTCAAGTTATTTTTGTTGTTGTTATTACGTTAAGTTAATCTATTGTTCCTTAGCATTGCTGGTAAAATGACAGGAACCCTACACCCACAGCAAACCGAACCGAATCGGACCGAACCGTGGCTCCAAAACCGTAAACCGATCCGAATCGTGCAATAGGTGTATCGTTACACCCCTACTAATGTAACGTATAGAAGTTAAGCCCAGAAAGGCTGCCTCCCCGGGTTGAAAAACCCCCTAGGAGAAAAAAACCCCGGAATTTTAGCCGGGGAAGTAAAAAAAAGTCCTAGGAGGAAAAAACCCTTGGGAGATATATATATATATATATATATATATATATATATATATATATATATATACACATTGAAACGGAAGGAGATTAAGCGGGTTCTGCCGGTGGTCTTTGGTCAGGCATCAGCTGGACATCACGTTGAAGAACAGCCAGTAGATCAGAGGTGTGCCGACTTTCACATTTACCGGAACTGGATCTGGATCTGTTTGTCTTATTGTCCTCGGGATTGAGGACGAGACAGGGAGAGAGAAACAAAATCTTATTAGCGTAGAGGCCTTTCACATAAAAAGCAAGTGTCACACAGTAATGTGGTTTTAGTCAGCTCGGTTCCGGGCAGGCTAACTATTGCTGGTTAAGTGTATTACATATAAGGCTTTGTTTATACAGTTGCTAAGGTACTGTATTTAGTTGCTAGGGAAAAATGTGGCATTCGCCAGTGATTACACTCCGAGTCATGAGTAAAACGGTTCAACACCCTTGTCTCGTTGATGTTCTGATGCGAAGATATAAGGCTTTGTTATTCCATTGCTAGGGTACTGTATTTGGTTGCTTGGGAAAAAATTTGCCCCCACTAGTGATTACACTACGAGTCACAAGTAAAACGGTCCAACCCTATTGTTTCTACAATGTTCTGATGACACGTGTTTTATCAACTGACTTTCATCCAGACGTGAGTAAAATGGTCTAACCCCCGTGTCTCTACGATGTTCTGATGCAGAGATATAAGGCTTTGTTTATTCGGTTGCTAGGGTACTGTATTTAGTTACTAGGGAGAAAATTTACACCCACTAGTCATTACACTCCAAGTCACGAGTAAAATGGTTCCACACTCTTGTTTCGTTGATGTTCTGATGTGAAGATATAAGGCTTTGTTTATACCATTGCTAGGGTACTGTATTTGGTTTCTAGGGGCGTGGCTTAATACCTAGGTTAGGATTCTGAGAGACTAATTGGATGCCTGAGTAAATTGAGCCCACCCATATATCTCCATGACAGTGTGGTTCGAAGATATGCTTCTGGGAATTTTATAATGGCAGTCTATGGGATCGGTTGCTAGGGTACTGTCTTTGGTAGTGAGGGCGTGGCTGGGTAGTGGCCAATCTTGATGCTCCATAGGTTACTTGCCAGCATGAATCATTTTGCCATGACATTCAGATTTGAAGATATAAGGTTTTAAATTTTGTGTTGCTAGGGTGCTCATATTTGGTTGCTAGGGGCATGCCTTAATATATGTGTAAGCAGCTTGAGGACTTATTGGATGCATTAGTAAAATGAGCCCACCCCTATGTCTCTATGACACTGTGCTGCAAAGTTAAATTTATTAGGAATATCTTGTTAAAATATTTCAAATTGCAAACAACTAAATTCAACCTTGATTTATTTTATATCAAACTCGTGCAAAACCCGCAACTTCATTTTCAAATGTATCATGCATAAACTGCTCCAAAGCATTCACTATGCCTTCACTTGGAAGGATAATTTATATTCAAGGTTCCCAATAAGTGCATTGCACAGGGGTAATAAAGTGGGTTGTGCAAGTCACCTGGCTTGGCTGTGCATTACACTTAAAATATAGGAAAACAAACTGTTGTTGTTCATTAGTTAGTCGACAAGACTAAACAAGCAGTAATCAAGTGGAGCAGTTTATTTTGAATGTTTATAAAGAATATGGCATGCAGTTGCCTCAAAGTTATAAAACATTAAACAACTTTGATGCAAAGTAAATTATCATTAATAATCATAATTAGGAAAATTATTAATTATGATTTTGTGATGAATGTGCTCCCGTGGCATGCAATTTTTACCAAATTTTTTTATGCAGCTAAAATACTAGCCGGTAGACTAAAGATTTAACGGATATGAAATGCACAAATTAAATATTAAGATTCGCTGTATAGACAGTTTCATCTGACGCACGTGATACACGTCTGGATCCGAACTTTACTTCCGGTTTCGTTTTTTTTATGGTCTGACTAGTTGCTAAACTGATCTCTTGAACAAATGCCTCATCGAAAATAACAAATGTTTTGGTTTCCTAGGTAATCTATGTGTTGTTTTTTTTGCTTGTTATATAAATAGACTTCGTTTAAAGTACTTTGTGGTTATTTATTATTAGAAAAACAGCCGCTTGTTTATGTTGTTACTGCTGAAACCATCTATAGCTGCCATAGTTTCACCAACTCGTCCACCCAAAATATATTTTTTAAATAGTTCTTAAGCCTGTAGCATTTAATAGTTTGAAGCTGATGTTCCTTTGGGAAACATAAATAAAAATCTAACAACCATCAGTGTAATGATATCTAATTATGTTAATGTTTTATTCTTTAAATATAAAAATATTTGCCTAATTGAACACGGAGTGTATTGGAACTTTTTAATTTTTTAATTTTTTTACAAATATTTAGTTATATAGACGGCAATGTACACAAGCTTTTATCACTTTGATGGCCCCTAGCGGAGTCAAGTGGGATAAGGTTTAGCTAAGAGTGCTCCAGACCAACCTTCCGAAAGTATGACTTACAGAAGGCATACCTAACTAAGATGTTTCGGGAAACACATTTTAACGATAAGGTACAGCTTAAGGTACAACTTAAGAACTACGTAGAGCTAAGAAAGTTTCGGGGAACCCAGCCCTGGGCATTTTATAATGGCAGTCTATGGGAAATGTTGCTAAGGTGTTCAGATGTTAAATGAGTAAAATGAGCCCACCCCCATGTCTCTACGACACTGTGGTGCAAAGATATCCCATCTTGCATGTTTTTATTTCCTCATATGGCCGTGTTCCCTGCCCCATTATAAGTCAATGGGGAATTGACTTATTCCCCGAAATTTTGTCCAGATATAAGAAGAAGAAGAAGAATATCCGAAAGGAATAATAATATTGATGCCTCGGATAAAGTGACACTTTGTAGTTTTTCAACCTTCATAATATATTTTCAAGACCCTTGTGATGGTACATCGACTTAAAATAGGTAACTTCCTCCACTTCCTCAAATTCAGACGTGATAGCGCAGCTATTTATTTTCCTGATGTTTTTGTCATGGCCGAAGCAGCAACTAAGAAAAAGAAACCCAAGGTTTTGTCTGAGGAGACCAGAAAGAGAAAACGGGAGAGTGACAGAATAAAAGGAAGGACGAGGATCAATATTCGGCCAGCGTTCAGTCGCTGCCGTGACCTAAAAGCATCAGCTAAATGAATAAGTAAAGTAAAGGAGGAGGAGGGGTTCTTGACCGATGCTGACTTGGCCGTCATGCTTTGGGACTAGTAAGTAATGTTATATTGCTTGCATATATAAGTCCTGTCTAGCGCCCAAACACTTTTTTAAACATTTTACTGGAGGCTACTTGGAGAGTGTAGAGAGAGAGAGAGATATTTATATCACGTGACACTATGGCGTTGTTCTATCATCATGGACCTACCACACGGGTGATCCGGGTTCCCTTTTAGGCAATATTTTTTATGTAAACTTTAACCAAGTGACCACCGTTACATCTGGCTTGTAAACGTCTTTTGGTGTTCGAAAATATAAAACCCATGAAATTATAGTCATATGACATGCTGGAAGGCACACTTTGAGTTGTCTTCTTTTCCTTTGCGACAATGTCTGGCTCTCTCAAAAAAGTTTTTTTCCTCTCATAGGACTTTTCTCCCACAGGGTTTTCTCCTAGGGTTTTTTTTACCTCTGGGGAATATGCTGACATTGGCTTAATTTAACAACCTCTTACATTTTTGCTACGCTCGCTAGTATGGTTGATCTTGCACTGTATTCTGCTGTTTTTAAGATTTTTCTGTGTTTTTTCCTGTATCTATTAATGTAAAGCTGCTTTGAAACAATTAAACAATTTTGAAAGCGGCAGCAGAAGACCACACCGGGCACCACTCCTGTTAGCTAAGATCAGGAAACTGAGACTACAGTTCGCACAGGCTCACCAAAATTGGACAAGATTAAAGAAAAACGTTGCATGGTCTGATGAGTCTCGATTTTAACTGTTACATTCAGATGGTAGGATCAGAACTTGATGTAAACAACATGAACGCATGTAAACAAATAGTTTAAAGAATATGAATATATATATATATATATATATATATATATATATATATATATATATATATATATATATATATATATATATATATATATATATATATATATATATATATATATATATATATATATATATATATATATATATATTCATATTCTTTAAACTATTTGTTTACATGCGTTCATATATATATAATATTTTGAAGGCCCGATCTTTCTGTGTTTTTGAAGCTTTGATTGTGTTTACAGTGCGCAATATAATATGTATTCATGTTTTACACAATTTAATTATCTCTAGACCGCTGTTTTCACTGTCCTCAAAAGGGCTGATGTCTTCCTTGTTCTATGAAGTCCCTTCTTCAGAAAAACGTATCAAGTTTTGATTGTTTAGCTTGTTTAGTGTGTTGTGATTCGATAGCAGCTTAGCTTGTCGTTAGCTTAGCTGGCGACTGATGTATTCCTGTGGGTGGAGATTAGTCAAAAAAATGTTCTACTGACATCATTAAATTAGGAAGTAGAGGGCTGTACTCCAACTCGGCCATTCGCTGTAGGCTTTGAAAGGGGAATTGTGTTGATATTATACTATTATAGCAACATTAACTAACTAGGGTTTAAAAAATGGGATCAGAAAGTATAAAATAGTTTATAATATTATATACATGAGTATATTAGTATCAGAAATATTTTTTAATCTTAATTCTTATATTCACATATGCGAATGTGTTTTAGTCATGATGCTTCTTGTAGATTTTAAATTCATAAGAAATTAACTGTGTTGCCTTTGAGGGTACTCAACCTGTGTATTTTGTGGTTAACAGGCAAGGGACAGCAAGAATCACTGTCATATATGTCTGTAATTTCCCTATACAAAGAGAAGAGGTGAGCTATCACAAATAAAAGTTTTTTCTTTGTTTTCTGCTTGTGGTTTTCCTGTTGTTTCATTGTTGTTATATTTATTTCCTGAGCTTTTGACCTTTGCCTGTTTCATGGACATTGATTATGGATTACCCTTTAATAAAGTTAGCATTTGGATCATCAACCTTTTGTGTCCTGTGCAGGTCATAACATGTGCAGGCAATAGTAAGTAAGTAAGTAAATTTTATTTATCCAGCGCCTTTCACAGACAATGTCACAAAGCGCTTTACAATACAAAATTTACAACATAATAAAAATAAGCTAAAAAAGAAAATAAATCAATAAAACACATTCAATGATAAATATGACATGAACATAGATTACTCAAAAGCTAACCTGAACAAATGAGTCTTCACTCGTCCCTTAAAAATGTCCACATTCTCAGCAAACCTAATACTGTTTGGCAAAGCATTCCAGAGTCTGGGTGCCATACAAAACACTTGTTTGACATACTCAGGCGTGAAACTTCAAAAGATTCACAAATACTAAGAACATATTTTACAATAAAAAAGATTCAGGATCTGCAGCTCAAGATTTAAAAAAATGTGGAAATATTTTTGATAACAAATTCATTCCAAGAATTAAAAAAAGAATTTAAATGATATTAATCAGATAAGTTCCCGGACTTGGGCTGTTTCTGGGGCATTATTCATTCCCATATTTCACAAGAGTCTGGCAACCACTAGTGAGCCAAGTTATTATTATTATTTTTTTTTTGCCTTCTTAATTTAGGGCAAACTGTTTTGGCTACCTGGTTATGGTCACTATCAGTATGAACACATTTCAGAACCAAGGACAGCAGCCATTATCATCATCAACATTAAGAAAAGAAGGAACTGCAAGGGCTCAAAAACTAGTTAAAATGGGTCAGCTATTCCCTTTTTAGCAGATTTAAATCTAAAACCAACTTTCTATTTTGACAGTCATTTAAAAGTAATCGTATATTCTTATGAAATATTTTGTTTATTATTGCATGTATCATAGAAATCGCACTTTATATATGCTAAAACCTAAAAAAATTCCTATCTTTAACATCCTTTGGAAAAAACGTCATCGTTTCTGGTGGTTTTCTGTCGTTGGGCATCACGCGTGTGAATGACAGCTTCGGGCTGAACCATCCCCCATCGGCGGAGGATGCGTGAGCACATCGCTGCATGCGTACATCGTGATCCGGTGAATGCGGAGGGACACGGGCTTGGGGTCACCTTCTATCACTGCGAAAGAAGAAAGCAAACCGTCGTGATACGTCTTTTTGGTAGGAAACAATAATAATTCTATGCTATGGATTTATTGTGAATTTGGTCGTATTGTTGCTCTAAGTGTTTCAGGTTTTGGTGTTTTCATATCATGGATATTCGCTCTTGTTTTGCGGATTAGTTAAGGGTAGCCTATGTTAAACCCCGATGTTTACAAACGACGAAAATGAAATAAATCGAGCGATTCGGTCGCTTGCCAGCGTTGCGTTCTTGTTATTCAGTTTATCTGTGTTAAATATGCTATTTAAATATTACATTCATCTAATCCATCCTTTGAAAAAAAAGCAGATACGTTTTAATGAAAACGCCACTGTCATATAGCTTAGATGAAATTTCAAAATCAAAATCGATGTTAAACACAGCGTAAAAGCATTTTCAACTAAAGAGATCACAGCCATGTTTTTTTAATAATAATAACTGCCATAGCCTTCACGCCTTACTGTTATTTATAACGCTATAAACAGCAAATCTGGAATAGCATATTAACAATGTTTTGGTTAATAGTCTTTAGATTCTGTTTTATTTATTTGTTTTTGAAAAAATCTTTACTAGTTTGCGTTATTTGCTCTTACATGGTATCGAGGTGTGATGATAAACACATCGCAAAAAACAAACAAACAATCAAATCATCATTATTTAAAATATTGTGCTTGACGTTATTAATCGAATACGTTTCTGTAAAACCAGTAACTAATAACTAAGATCAAATATAAATGCATCCCGACTGGTCGTTACGTAACAGCTAGCAACACAAACACTTTACAGTTATCGATAAAGAGGCAGATTCTTCATTGGTAAAAATCTACTACACCACACAAAATATGCTCTTGCTCAGTTTATGATATAGATTCCTTTTAATATTTGTTTTTATAATGTAATTTATGATCTTAGTCAATCTCCTAAATTTAACTGGTAGGCTAATCTGTTACTGCCTGCCGTCATATCTTGTACATTTGACCTCTCCTTAAAAATTCACCAATTCAGAACCTTCGTGCAGAGACCGTAAGTTAATAAGCGTTCGACCAATTGATTTTAAAGCACCCCTTAATTTTATTTCAGATGACCACAACTATCAGCCAGTGAGGTTTGTCTTTGGTGTTAGTACTGTATTCATTAAACAGTGAAAAACTCTGCAAGCAGAAGAATACATTTTTTAATAGTGATGGACAAACATTGATTTACAGATGAAAAACATATAAATGTTACAGTGTGTACAAGCTCAACAGTCGTTACTAGTCCTTAGCATATAATAATAAAAAATGAATTACAAAGAACAGAAATTTATATTGTTTCAAAATTGCTTCAGTTACTTGGTCTGGATGTTTAGTTATAGTCATATATATTACATATGTGGAGTACATTGTGGTAAATATCTGTTTGTTTTGTTGGATCTATTGTGATAGATGGTTGTGGTAGTGCCAATGAGCTGTCCAGGGTTCTGAAACTTACAAAAAATAGGTAAATCCCATATTTTCAAAAAAATGGTTTAGCCAAAAATGAAACATTTTACTCTCCCCCCATCATTTAAACCATTGATGACATCTTTGCCATTCAGAACCAAAGCATATTACAACATATCAAAACTTATTTTTAAAAAAGGGTGGTTTTAAAAATAGGAGTGCATTGATCCCCTTTTCAATCTGTAAAATGATAATTAATTCACCCCACACGACTTGTGCTGTATTTCTACTGTACAAACTGTTATATTCTATTCCCCTTACCTATCCCAGCCCCTAACCCCAATGTCACAAAAACCTGTTGCCAGTCTTTAATCTATGAAAAACTACCCTTTAGTATGTTTTTTAGCGTTTCAGTTTATGAGGACATATCCTGTTTCCTTTTACGGAGTCTACCAGTATTACTAGGTACCAATTGGTAAAGGTTGGGTGATTACTTGGGTATATTTATTGCATTAATTGGCTTTCCCTTCTGAAGATGATAATATGCACTGCCTTGTACATAACAGTTCCACATAACTGGTAAACTTTGATGCCTTCTTGCCTTTTTAAGCACTGATAACAAATTTGCACGGGGATTAACACAACCAATCCTTGTACTGTTGGTACTGTTGAGCTCCATATGTGTAGTCCTCTAGGCCTCTGTAGTCCTGTATGATTTATCTGTTTGTTTGTTTTTTGTCAATGAACTCTGTAGATAGATTCCTCCCCAGTGGGCTGTACCATATGTGTACTTCCTAGTTGGTAAGTGTACTTCCTTTTGATGTATTCTCCATATAGTAACCTCACTTCAGCATGATGTGGTCTCCATAGTGTTCTTCTTCCAGAAGAGGAAGTGTCCCTTCCTAGAGTCACAACATTGACACAACATTTAGTGAGTAATAAATATGGAAATTAGTTTTCCCTGATAGACAGAAAAAGATGCTGTTGTCCCTCCTGCCACCGTGCTGAAATGACCATGGCCAGGAGTATCTTGGCTTCTCAGTGTAATTCTAAAAGAGTGGAGCATGCCATCTAATCACATACAGCCAGGGACTTTCTCGCTGTGTGTCGCCCGTCTCTTTCAATCCACTCCAGTAACTGACGAGAGAAGGATGACGTGAACTCCACTGCTTCGTTCTCATTGGTAGTCGCTCCCAAAATTCGCTCAACATTTGCAAAAAGTTTAACTTTTCTTAACTGTCTCGCATCGCTGGAGATGCCCATATGGTCGCCAACGGTCACTTTCGTTCGTGCCGCCAGAAGTCGCCAGGTTTCCATTGAAATGAATGAGATCGCGTCGCTCTGCTACTGCTGGTCGCTGGCTGTCTGAATGGGGTGTAAATGTGCATTTTAGTCTTGGATTAGGATAAACAGTCTGGGAAACTGCCAATAAACAAACCTAAACATGATGTCACTTCTTTCCCATTTAAAGGCACTGCATTCCAAAATACCTATGAACAGGTGGGAAATTGGAATTTGACAGGTGAGGGAACTCTTGAAATAAAACAGTGGCAAAAATCAGCCTAGGGCTGATATCAGCCTAATATGAGGGTAAAGGATTTGACGACACTACACTGTATCTGGTGCATACAATTATCGTGCTCAGATTTTTTTTCATTAAATCAATTAGTAGTATTGAGGTACAGAAATAGAATCAAATGAATAACAACACAGTCTTCATTGTATAAATTAAATATTATTTAAAGCCCTGCTCCTGGCCTTTTAAACCACCATTGGGCCAGCACCCCCTTACCTTCACTTGCTTTTACAGCCTTACGCACCTTCTCGATCCCTGCATTCTGTCACTGAGCAACAGCTTGTGATGCCATCTCAAAAAAGGGAAAAAAACATTATCGTGTACCTTCCCTGGAGCTGTTTCACAATTGTAGAATGATCTGCCAGTCGCGACACAATCTGCTGACTCTGTAGCTGCCTTTAATAATCAGCTAAAAACCCATCTCTTCCACCATTACCTTAATATAGGACTTACGATCTTTCTTTTTCCTTTATTCTTGATCTCTATCTGTACATAAAAAAAAACTAACTAACCACCCCTTAGCTATGTAAACTGTGTTAGACTTGATGTAGTCTCTGTCACAATAATAGTTCGGAGTCAAATGCAAGTTAAAAATGTTTATTTAGAAAAGGAGAGATGGAGAGCAAAGTCAAATAGTTTAGAACCACACACGGCAATCACCCGCGACTCACTCTGGATAGAATCACTACCGCCGGTATGAAGCACACACGACAGTAGGAGAGAGTGAGTCGGCACTACAGAATAGTCCAGTTCAGATCTTGAAGAGAGAGAGCCACCCACGCTCACAGTCGAAAACGCCAGCACAATCACCACACGCGACAGAGGGTATGAGACACACGCCACTGAAGGTGGGTGAAAGGCGGAGATGGAAGATGTTAATCCAAAGTTCTCAGACTGGATATAATCCACTGCGGATGCAGATGTAGCTGACGCAACCCGGAAGTAACTGGTGTACCGCCTAAATACAAAGCAAACCAGCTGTTCCGAGAAACCATCAGAGTCAATAGAGTTCATATAATCCACAATGGTGAAATCAGAATAATCCACTCACGGGTGATGGTGATAGCCGATGAAAACCGGAGACAACTGGTGTAACGCCTAAATATGAAGCGAACCAGCTGATCTGAAAAACAAACTGAGTCAATAGAGTTCCAGTATAATCCACAAGCGAGTGTATCCGGGCGAAGACGAGCCTCCGGATGCCGAAATCCAAACCTGGGGTTACTGGAGAGAAAAACAAAGAAACGTCCGACAAGACAAGGCAGAGCAGCTAGACTGTGACCAAACAAATGAGCGCGCAATGAGAGACAGGACGACGTGCAATATAAAGGGATAGGTAAACGAGACACCACCGGTGAACAATTACCGAAACGAGCGGGCGGGGTTAGTGAACACATGAGGAACCGTCACCACAGGTAAATAAACAAACACATACCCCACACACCACCATCGATCACCCAGAAGTCATGACAGTAGCCTCCCCCCAAGGCCGGCACCAGACGGACCGGGTACTCACCTTGTCGCCGACGGAGGTCCTCGATTAGATCAGGATCCAGTATATCCCGAGCCGGAACCCAAGACCTCTCATCCGGACCGTATCCTTCCCAATCCGCTAGATACTGAAAACCTCTGCCCCTGCGGCGAGAATCTAGTAACCTCTTAACAGTATAGACAGGGGCACCATCCACTAGACGAGGGGCGGGGGGGTTAGGGGCAGAGACAGGAGGGTTATTGCAGGCAAATATCACAGGTTTAACCTTGTATACATGAAAAACAGGGTGAACCCAACCAAGAGAAAGGGGTAACTTAAGCTTTACCGTCACCGGATTAATGACCTTAGAAATGCTGTATGGCCCAATGAATCGCGGAGCCAGCTTACGAGAAGGCTCACGGAGAGACAGATCCTTGGTAGAAAGCCATACCCTTTGACCACAAACGTAACGGGGTGGAGGTCGCCGATGACGGTCAGCCGCAGCTTTGGTTCGTCTGGAATTAGATAGTAAAAGTGTCTTAGCTCTCCTCCAAGTGCGTCTGCACCTGCGCACAAAAGCTAACGCAGACGGAACCGCTGCCTCAGGCTCCTGTGATGGAAAAATGGGGGGTTGATAACCGATGGAAAGTTCATACGGGGACATATTAGTAGACGTAACGGGAAGAGAATAATGAGAATACTCAACCCACGGGAGCTGATCGCACCAAGAATTCGGATATTGTGACGACAGACAGCGAAGCGTTCTACCGAGATCCTGATTAGCCCGTTCGCATTGCCCATTGGTCTGCGGGTGATAACCAGAAGACAAGCTGGCCGTAGCACCAATCTGTCTACAAAACTCCTGCCAAAAACGAGAGATGAACTGAGGACCCCTATCTGACACTACACCAGTCGGAATACCGTGTAACCGAAAGACGTGATTGATCAAAACCTGAGCCATCTCCTTGGCAGAAGGAAGCTTGGGTAGGGGAATAAAATGAACCACCTTAGAAAAGCGATCCACCACAGTTAGAATAACCGTGTTACCATTAGATGCCGGTAAGCCGGTGACAAAATCAAGGGCTTTATGAGACCAGGGGCGGGAGGGCATTGGCAAAGATTTAAGCAGACCAGCTGGAGGTAAATTAGATGCTTTATTACGAGCACAAACCGAACAGGCTAATACAAACTGTCTGACGTCCGTGGTCATAGAAGACCACCAAAAACGCTGATGGACGGCAGCCAACGTTCTCCGAATACCTGGATGGCCGACAAATTTGGACTCGTGACCCCACCAGATGACATCGGAACGTAACCGCTCAGGAACCCGTAGGCGACCCGCTGGACACCCCTCCGCAACTTCCCCTTCCCGGCCGGCCTCTCTCACCCGCTGTTCGATTCCCTGTACGAGGGCACCGACCACTCTCCCCTTGGAGAATGGTCTCAGTCCTCTCGGAATCAGACTTTTCGAACAGACGGTAGAGAGCGTCAGGTTTAGTATTCTTCGAGCCAGGCCGGTACGAGAGGGTGAAGTTAAAACGATCAAAGAAAAGTGCCCAACGAGCCTGCCTAGATGTTAGTCTTCTGGCCGAACGGATATATTCAAGGTTCTTGTGATCCGTCCAGACCAGAAAGGGCTCCGAGGTTCCCTCCAACCAGTGACGCCACTCCCCCAAAGCGAGTCTAACCGCCAACAGCTCCTGATTACCTATGTTGTAATTTCGTTCTGCTGGGTTTAACCGGTGAGAGAAAGAAGCACAAGGATGCACTTTCCCATCGATAGATGATCGCTGAGATAAAACGGCGCCTACCCCGACATCAGACGCATCCACTTCCACTATAAACTGTTCAGCCAGATCGGGAATAGAGAGGACAGGTGCAGAGATGAACCGGGACTTTAAAACATCAAAGGCCTCCTGAGCCTCCCTATCCCAACGGAAACACACGTTAGGTGAAGTGAGAGCGGTAAGAGGTTTAGCGATCTGACCAAAATTTCTGATGAAACGCCGATAAAAATTGGGACGAATCTCTCCCTCTGCAATAACAAAACCCAGAAACGAAACTGACTGCTTGTGGAACTCGCACTTCTCCGCCTTAACGAAAAGTTGATTCTTTAATAGCCGTTGCAAAACCATGCGAACATGCTGGGTGTGTATCTGCATGGAGGGAGAAAAGATGAGAATGTCATCGAGATACACAAAGACAAATCTATTAATCATGTCACCCAGCACTTTATTGACCATGGTCTGGAAGACAGCCGGAGCGTTACAAAGCCCGAACAGCAGAACAGAATATTCCCAGTGTCCTGAAGGTGTATTAAAGGCTGTCTTCCACTCATTGCCCTCCTTAATACGTACCAAGTGATAAGCGTTGCGCAGATCTAACTTGGTAAACACGTGCGCTCCCTGTAACAACTCGAATGCTGATGACATTAATGGCAAGGGGTACTTATTCTTAACAGTAATGTCATTCAACCCTCGATAATCAATGCACGGACGAAGAGACCCGTCTTTCTTCTTAACAAAGAAAAATCCAGCACCAGCTGGAGACGACGAGGAGCGGCAAATGAGACCGGCTTTTAAAGCTTCACTAATGTACTTATCCATAGCTTCTCTTTCAGGTTTAGATAGGGAAAAACTACGACCCTTAGGCGGAGAAGTGTTGGGAAGGAGTTTGATCTCACAATCATACGACCGATGAGGAGGCAGAGAAGTGACTCGGGCTTTACTGAATACCTGATGCAGATCCGAGTAATCCGCCGGGACCCCAGAGAGATCGACAGCCGGAACCTGCGAAACAGAACAAGAGACAAGAGAAGGAGCAGGACCAAGACATGAAACATAACACGAAGACTTCCATGACAACACAACATTGTTCTGCCAATCAACGTGAGGATTATGTTTGGATAACCAGTCATGACCTAAAATGACCGGCGATTGTGAATCATCTAAAAGATAGAATTCAATCTCCTCACGATGATTGCCAGAAACAAACAAACTCACAGGGGGTGTGCGGTGCGTGATCACAGCCATATGCTGACCCTTCAAAGTCCAGGCAGACAAAGGAGAGGAAAGAGAAATAAAAGGAATACCCCAGGACTTGGCCAACCCAGCATCCAAGAGACAAGCCTCCGCACCGGAGTCCAACAACGCCCGTGAATGAAAAGAGTTAATTATGACCGGAAGTGTGGTACTGCTTACGGGAGATTTAAATGACGATGCGCCCACCGAGACTCCCAAGTTCATCGGTGGGCGGAACCCCTTTACCGGAGATGTAGCCGCCATGTGCCCCGGCTTGCCACAATACAGACAAAGTCCATTAATCAGACGATGATTTCTCTCACCAGCAGTGATACGAAACTTTCCCAGTGGCATGGGTTCCTCGGTGAGCAATCACCCTCGACTCACTCTGGATGGAATCACTACCGCCGGTATGAAGCACACACGACAGTAGGAGAGAGTGAGTCGGCACTACAGAATAGTCCAGTTCAGATCTTGAAGAGAGAGAGCCACCCACGCTCACAGTCGAAAACGCCGGCACAATCACCACACGCGACAGAGGATATGAGACACACGCCACTGAAGGTGGGTGAAAGGCGGAGATGGAAGATGTTAATCCAAAGTTCTCAGACTGGATATAATCCACTGCGGATGCAGATGTAGCTGACGCAACCCGGAAGTAACTGGTGTACCGCCTAAATACGAAGCGAACCAGCTGTTCCGAGAAACCATCAGAGTCAATAGAGTTCATATAATCCACAATTGTGAAATCAGAATAATCCACTCACGGGTGATGGTGATAGCCGATGAAAACCGGAGACAACTGGTGTACCGCCTAAATACGAAGCGAATCAGCTGATCCGAAAAACAAACTGAGTCAATAGAGTTCCAGTATAATCCACAAGCATGTGTATCCGGGCGAAGACGAGCCTCCGGATGCCGAAATCCAAACCTGGGGTTACTGGAGAGAAAAACAAAGAAACGTCCGACAAGACAAGGCAGAGCAGCTAGACTGTGACCAAACAAATGAGCGCACAATGAGAGACAGGACGACGTGCAATATAAAGGGATAGGTAAACGAGACACCACCGGTGAACAATTACCGAAACGAGCGGGCGGGGTTAGTGAACACATGAGGAACCGTCACCACAGGTAAATAAACAAACACATACCCCACACACCACCATCGATCACCCAGAAGTCATGACAGTCTCAGCCTAAGACATCACGCCCACAGAATTTTGGCTAAATGTCAGAGGTTAATCGTACGCTTTCCTGGAAACCCTGTTGGAATGTCGAAGTCGTCTTTTGATTTGTTGAAATAAACCGGATTTCCAGGAGACGTGAGTGTCACGAATAGTTTCGGTCCCTAGAAAACAAAGCTCTGACGTTTCATTGAGGAAGAGAATCAGTCGTGTTCACGTGGATAATATTGACCAGTTATCATGATCAGCTAAACATTGGATTCCTAGAAATATGCAAAGTTCGCGGCCTAGACTCTTTAAAAGATGTCCAAGAATTTAGCTTGAGGTAGTTAGTGGAGTCAAAAAGATTGGTTCTCCTGAATTGCTTGTAGGTGTTTAAAAGTGAAGAGATATGCTTTAAACACACGTTTTCGGGAGCGTTTTATTGGTGTGGCTGTTGATGAAGTGCACAACGTTGTTCTATGGTGAGTAATGTAGTTTATTTAGATGCTATTCGGTTGCGGCTGGTTATTTCAGTAACTACCTTGTTGCCAGACGGCTCATTTTTGTGGGGAGTCCGAAACGTGACGCTAGACGAAACAAACTGTGATTGGTTGTTTGACATGTTGGTCGAACAGCCTTGTGGGTGGGCTTTGTCCAGAAAAAGCAGCGAAAAACACCAGACCTTCATTATTGAAGTCTGGCTAAGCGAGACTAGACTTGATAAGACTATTTCAAGTGCCCTTATGTATTGATGTTCATGTGTTGCTAATATTGCTTCTGTTGTTTACCTTATTTGTAAGTCGCTTTGAACAAAAGTGTCTGCTAAATGACTAAATGTTAATATTACTAATCTTTTTTTAAGTTATAAAAGTGTTTTTTCTTTTGTCTTCTGTAGTTTGATTAACATAATGACACAAACATAAGCAGAGGTGGGCACAAATAAATCAAAAACTATTTTGTTACAAACTACAAGTACTGGCTCATGAAATGTAACAAAATAAAATACCAAAATACTGATGTGACAAATTTATTTGAATAAAATACAAGTAATTAGTATTTTGAAAATTTAAAAATACTCCCACAATATTATAAAGAATATTTTATTACTGAAAGGTCAATGACACAAATAGTAGAAATAACACAAATATGAGAAATGTGAAAATTCAAAATGGCGAAGTAGCAAAATAAAAAAGCATGGAATCTCTACAGGGCCTGAAAAAGTTCCCTCTATCGTAAATGGCATGTATAGCTAAGTTCACACCAAAAGTGTGGTAGGCTGCCCTTAAAGGGATAGTTCACCCAAAAATGAAAATTATGTCATCATTTACTCACCCACATGTTGTTACAAACCTGCATACATTTCTTTATTCTGATGAAAACAAAGGAAGATATTTTGAGAAATGTTTGTTACCAAACCGTTTGTGGACCCCATTTAATTCCATAGTATTCTTTTTTCCTACTATGGAAGTGAATGGGGTCCATGAACGGTTTGGTTACAAACATTTCTCAAAATATCTTCTTTTGTATTCATCAAACATCAAAGCGTGTTTGATGTAGGATAAGTAGCCATATTATTACTGTTACTCTACTCGTCCCTTTTAGGTTTGAATAAGCGTAGAGAGACATTTCCTAACCACTGGCTAAGGGAGGGGAAACAGCCATAAATCTATATTTATGTTATGTACACTAACAGCTATAATGAGGAACTTCATTGAAAGGTCAATAACAGAAATAGTAACAAATAGCAATAGTAGCAAACCATTTTTAAGAGGAGCAGCGCCACTTCTTCTCCTGTGTTAAAAACTCGTTCACTTCTTGGAGGGAGCCCTGTCTAGGGTGTCATGTGATTTTCGATAAAGGGTGGGCGCCAGTGGCTCTGGGGTTCATGTAGGTTGTCTACAAATTGGAAGGTTGGTTGTTAAGTCCCTGGCTCCACCTGACCAAAGGTTAAGGTGTCCTTGAGCAAGACACCTAACCCCAGCCACTCCCGACTTGCATGGCTGACACCGCCGTCGGTGTATGAATGAGTTCGTGAATGTGAGGCAAAAACTTGTAAAGCGCTTTGGACGGCCATTGGTCTGTGAAAGCACTATATAAATGCAGTCCATTTACCATCTAACCTGGACATTGCCAACATCAGACCGAAAATATGGCAAAATCATTAACTATAAGCATATGGTGATTTTTCTTAAGTATTTAAGTATTTGAAATACTCTAAATACACTCCCTCAAAATATTTTGTTACAAACTACATTTTATTTTTTCCACAACTGCAAAATACAAATTACAAAATACAGGAAAGTAATTAAAAACGTATTTAAAATACATTTAATTGAAATACTGCCCATGTGTGAACATAAGCATATTTACTGTACTGTCTCTTAAGACCAGGGCCCGTATGTATAAAGCCACTCAGAGTAAAATTTTAGTCTTAAAGGAATATTCCATTTTCTTAAAAGAAAAATCCAGATAATTTACTCCCCACCATGTCATCCAAAATGTTGATGTCTTTCTTTGATCGGTCGAGAAGAAATTATGTTTTTTGAGGAAAACATTGCAGGATTTTTCTCATTTTAATGGACTTTAATGGACACCACCACTTAACACTCAACTCAACACTTAACAGTTTTTTCAACGGAGTTTCAAAGGACTCTAAACGATCCCAAACGAGGCATAAGGGTCTTATCTAGCAAAACGATTGTCATTTTTGACAATAAAAATAACAAATATCCACTTTAAAAACACAACTTCTCGTTTAGATTTGGTCGTCATGCGCTAGCGTGACCTGACGCAATACGTCATCACGTCAAGAGGTCACAGAGGACGAACGCGAAACTCCGCCCCAGTGTTTACAAATGTGGTGAAAGAGGACCGTTCCTACGTTGTTGTATGTCAACTGATACTAATTAATGTCTTTGTGTCAGTTTATTGTTTAAAATGGTCCGCAAATGTGCGTTTTTATATATGTAACACGTGACCTCCCTACGTCACTACGCATTTACGTTAGGTCGCGCTGGACCGGACCTAAACGAAAAGTTGTGCTTTAAAAGTGTATATTTGTTATTTTTCTGGTCAAAAATGACAATCGTTTTGCTAGACAAGACCCTTATGCCTCGTTTGGGATCATTTAGAGTCCTTTGAAACTCCGTTGAAAAAAACTGTTAAGTGTTGAATTAAGTGTTAATTGTTGGTGTCTATTAAAGTCCATTAAGATGAGAAAAATCTTGCAATGTTTTCCTCAAAAAACATAATTTCATCTCGACTGAACAAAGAAAGACATCAACATTTTGGATGACATTGTGGTGAGTAAATTATCTGGATTTTTCTTTTAAGAAAATGGAATATTCCTTTAAGTGTATCAAAATTCTAAGAATGACGTCATTTTACTCTTATTCCTAGACTTAAGAATAAGTTTGATTTATAAAGCATCCTAAGTGTTAAGACTAGGTCTCAGCTCCTAAATTATTTAAGAGAGCCGGAGAGGTCTCTTAACCTAGTTAAGAGTAACAAGAGGGCAGCAGAGAGGTGGAGATCATTCACTTTACAACAAAGAATGTGTTAGAATGACTTTAATTCAAATGTATTTCTATAGCACTTTTGAAAAAAATGATTGTTGCATTGTTGAAGAGCAGAAAATGTACAATAAATACATGTTAGTAGTATATAGACAGTAGATAGGAATTAATATTACATGAAATATAAAGAGTATAGGGTTTTTATACAATGTATATTATATTAAACAATATAATATACAGTATAAGATGTATATTAGTGAAACAAGTGCTTGCAAATGGTATGTACTTAAATATATATAAATTTGAATAATATACACTGTAAAACGTTAAAGTTGGATCAAATTATTGATAATGCATAAAGATCTAATGTTTTTCAACTTAAATTTCTCAGTTTAAGTGAAATAATTAAAGTTAAAAATGTTTAAATATTAGGTGTTACCAATTGAAGTAAGTTTTGAAGTAAGTAGAGCCGCTTTTACATTTTACAGTTTATGATAGGTAAATAAAATACCATAAAATGTAAATAAAATCTACAATAAAAAATGTGAAGTATCTACAAGATTGCAGTGAAACTATAACATGTAAAGTGATATTAACAGAGTATACAACCCTGACCCAAAACATAATGTTAGCAATGTTAGCATTGAGCAAGCCAAAGGTGAAAGTGACAAAGATGGCATAAATTACAATTGTGTTTAAGTGGAGAAATCCAACTTAACTTGATCATCTTGTTCGGCCATGATCCTCAAAGTATTTTTGATCTAAGTGTTTGCAAACTTTAGTATTTTCTTATCAACAGCTTGTCAGCGAAATCAAAATGATGTGATTCATCATCTTCATTTTTTTTTTAAATAGCATTACGTTTGTCTATTTCATTAACATGTTGAAACTTAATCAAAATGGTGCAAAATCGTGTAAAATAAATGCATGTACTTATTTGTAATATTGTTAAACATTTTGTGAAGCTAATTCAAATATTTAAATACTAATATAATTTTAATGTCTTCATGATTTATCAATGTATGGTGTCACATGCTGCTGTGACTGTATAACATTGCCGGCTTTCTATTGGCTGATTCAGAGGTTAAGGGCGGCCATTTTAGGTTGAAATCATTGTAGTTCCATATTGCAGCACTTAAGAATGAGTCTTACACTTTACTGAAAATTGCTTTCAGCTTCTTTATAAATGTCTCCTATTCTCAAACTGGTCCTACTCCTTACTAAGAATTTTTTGACACTTAAGTCATAGCTTAAGACTATTCTTAAGAGCATTTCTGAGATGTTTTATACATACAGGCCCAGACAAGCACAGATATTGATATTGACACACATCTGATTTCTTTCTGAACTGTTTATGTTAACTTAAGACATAATAAATTAAAAATTTTTATGAGAATACTTGACGAGATATTTTGAGATAATTTTGTATGTATGTGTCTAGTCAGTGAAAGAGAGATTTTGTTTTCATGCGCTTTTAACTTTGTGCCCATTTGAGTTTGCGCGCATTTGTGCGCACAGAAAACAGACCACTTAGCCTCTTCTTGCACTCAAATTGTTTAAAATCACTTGAACATTACCATTTGCAAGGCAGAGAAACACATGCGAATGATAAACTTTAATATGAATAGTTTTTTTTAATAATGCCTATTTAATCAATTAAAGGTTCTCTAAGCGAATTCACGCGTTTTAGACCATAAAACATTTTTTGTTACATACAGCAAACATCTCCTCACTATCTGCTTGCTTCCTGTCCGCTGATCAAACTGTAAAAAAACGCGATCTCTGTAGACAGCCCAGCCTCCACAAACTGCAATAATAACAAACTGGCCAAACCTACACCAGAAACCACAACAAAGTATTCTAACCAATAAACACCAAGAAGGATTTGGGGGTTGGGTTTGGGCGCATTCATGAAAGCACGGAAGGGAGGGGGAGGGGGAGGAGTTAACTACGCTCAGTTTGTTTGAAAACACATTTCAAAAATCAACACACAGATTCGCTTAGAACGCCTTTAGATGGCGCCGACCTATGGCGACACGGTGTGGCTCTGTGTTTATGTTTGTCTCATTTTGTTTTGTTTTGTTGTTAATGCAGTCGGTCTGATTACATATGACAGACATGAATTATTATGTATTCGTGACACTTTGCAAAACTTCCCCCCCTCGGATCATTGGAGTAATGTTGCAGGAAATATTGGCAGTCAAGCCGATGCTTACAGTCACAAGCGTCCTCCAAGGAAGAGAGGCAAACGAGCGGGCGTTTTTGGTTCGATTAAGGCAGAGGGTTCATCCCTCTCCGCTACCCAGCTTGATACTGTCAAATGTCCGGTCCTTGAGGAATAAACAGGACGAGCTGGCAATCCTGATTCGATCCAAGCGGGATGCCGCCGAGTGTTCTGTTATATGCCTGACCGAGACGTGGCTGAATGGAAGTATTCCGGACGAGGGTCTTCTACAGCCGGGTTTTACTCTAATACGAGCCGATCGTTCGCAGCAGGATTCACAGAAGTCGTCAGGTGGGGGTGTGTGTTTTTACATAAACCAAAAGTGGTCCACCGATGCCGTCGTACTTTTGCGACATTGCTCACCGGAGCTGGAATGTTTAATTGTTAAATGCAGACCATATGATTTACCGCTGGAGTTCTCCTCCGTCACTTTCGTCGCTGTTTACATTCCACCTAAAGCTGGAGCCAAGGAGGCTCGTAGGCAGCTGGCAGCTCAAATAATGAAGGTGGAGAATTCTAGCCCGGACTCAGTGGTTTTAATCTTAGGTGATTTTAATCACGTGGACTTAAAGGAATCACTACCCAAGTATAAGCAGCAGATTCATACTGCTACCAGGGGTGAAAAGACATTAGACATTAGACATTAGTTACTGTGTAATTTCTAATGCATATCATTCCATTGCTTGGCCCCCTTTTGGTCGGTCAGATCATAACACCATTTTTCTCATCCCTCGATATCGTCAGAGACTGAAATCCACTAAGCCGACTAAAAAAGTAATTAAACAATGGTCTATCCAAGCACAAAATGAATTAAAAGACTGCCTTCATACCACTGACATGTCTGTCTTCAGGGATGAGTTTACCACTCTGGATGAATACTGTGATGCTGTTACTTCATATATTCACTTTGCTGAAAGTGTATGTTTTCCCTCTAAGACTGTGACTGTTTATAGCAATAACAAGCCATGGTTTAGTAGAGACATTAAGATGTTATATTTGGAGAGGAAAAATGCTTTTCAGAGTGGAGATATTTGTCAGTATTATATGGCTAAATATGCATTTGAACGGGCTGTTAAAAAGGCTAAAGCTAATTATAGGGCCAAGCTTGAAGCTAAGCTTGGTGTCCACGACAGCAGGGGTGTTTGGCAAAGCCTTCAGCAGATTACTAATTACAAAAACAATTATATAGTCTCTGATGATGATCCCTTGTTACCTAATAAATTAAATGAATTTTATTGTAGATTTGAATGTAATTCTGAATGTTCAGTCAGCTCTAATCTTCTTAATGACACAACTCCTCTTGAACCACCTTTTCTGATAGAAGAAGAAGAGGTCAGATCTTTGTTGAGGAAACAAAACTGTAGGAAGGGAGCAGGCCCCGATCAGGTTTCTGCTGCCACTATTAAATGGTGTGCCAATGAGCTGTCGCATGTTTTTACTGATATTTTTAATTGGTCTCTTAGATTATGTAAAGTCCCAGCATGTTTTAAATCAGCTATTATCATTCCTGTACCTAAAAAGTCGAATGCGAGTTGTCTGAATGATTACAGACCGGTGGCCCTAACCTCTGTTATTATGAAGGTTTTTGAGCGACTAGTGGCTAATCATTTTTCAGCTATGCCACTTGATTCTTACCAGTTTGCATATAGGGAGAACAGATCTATTGAAGATGCTGTTTCTCTCTGCACCCATAACACTCTTCAACATTTGGAGGGGACAGCCACATATGCACGGGTTTTATTTATTGATTTTAGTTCGGCTTTTAACAATATTACACCAAAGAGATTATGTGAAAAACTCCTGGGGTTGGGGGTTAAGAAGTCCATATGTAAGTGGATACTTGACTTCTTAACTGACAGATCTCAAGTGGTCAGGGTTAATAACATCTTGTCAGAATCAATGTCGATCAGCATTGGCGCCCCCCAAGGGTGTGTTTTTTCTCCCCTTTTATACTCTTTTTATACCAATGACTGTTTGTCTCATCATGATTCAGTAAAGATTTTTAAATTTGCAGACGATACCACTGTGGTAGGCCTCATAACTAATGATGATGAATCAGCATACAGAATAGAAGTTTCCTTGCTGGCTGAGTGGTGCTTAATTAACAATTTGTCTCTCAACATCTCCAAAACAAAAGAGATGGTTGTTGATTTTAGGACCAAAAATATCAGGTCGCCCCAGCCTCTGGCTATTAATGACAAAATTATAGAGTGGGTGGAGAGCTTTAAGTTCCTTGGGATTATTATATCCTCAAATCTCAAATGGAGCCTCAATGTCAGCCAGATTGTTAAAAAAGCACATCAGCGACTTTACTTTTTGAGACAGCTTAGGAAATTTAAAGTGTCCAAGGCTGGTATGCTATACTTCTATAGGGCTGTAATAGAGAGCACTCTCACCTTCTCCATTACTGTATGGTGGGGAGGTTGTTCGGCTGACGATAAGTCTGCACTGAATAGGGTAGTTAGTGTTGCATCAATTTAATTGGGCTGGAGCTCCCTAAGATCTGTGACCTTTATAACACCCGTTTGATTAAAACTGGTATGAAAATACTTAAAGATTCATCACACCCTGCTAACTCACTTTTTATTCCTTTACCATCAGGTAGAAGGTTAAAAAGTATAAGAACTAGAACCACTCGTTTTGCCATTAGTACTTACCCACAGGCTGTGAGGGCCCTCAACTCACAACAGCACTAACTTTATTTATTCAGACATAGCTTTGTTCTTAAATTTGTTTTATTACTATTTATTGGTAAGAATTTAGGTATTTGTTTTCTTTTTAAATTGTATGTTTTTTTATTGTATATGTTATGTTGTATTGTCTTGTGTGAGCTAATTCACCAAAATGAATTCCAGGCGATGTAGGTCGCTCTGGCAAAAATAAAGAAACTTGAACTTGAAACTTGAACTTTAATATTAAAGCGATTATTAACATGTATGCATAATTTTTTATGCTTTCCCATAAAAATATTTTGGGCGTTTTATTTTTTATTATATATGTGGATTGTTTTCCCCTCCACCCACATAGGTACAGGGACACTGTTCCGGTCCGTTCTGGCCAAATATAACCCCTGCCCATGAACCAATTGATCAAACACATGTGAAGGGATGATGCCTGCATTTCTTTACAATTGCTATGACAAATTTTTCAATACTTCTAAAAAATTTAGTTAACACTCTGGGTGGTTTCCCGGACAGGGATTAGACTAGTCCTAGACTTAAAGGATAATTCCGGAATTTAACACTTTGAGTCTCATTTCTGGTTTGTTTTGGATGAACTATAGTGATGGACACAGAAATTTTGACAATGGGTCCTGTCTTGAGTTTTTGACTCGTTTAGAAGCGTCTCTTGACTGCTTCAGAATGGAAGTCAAGGGCCATGCACAAACATGTCATTAAAACAACACTTAACATTCATTTTCAAAACTGTGCTACTCACCGAGTGATTCGTGGTGTTCGTTGATGATTAAAAACAAGTTGTGTAGCGAAATACAGTTTATTTTTAAATACAGTTGTGTTTAATTTGGCATTTCAATAGTTTGCCTGCGCATTCAGATCTTAATGATTAATGGTAAACAAACTTGGCTTGCTGTCCTCGAAGGGAGCTCTACAGCTGAGCTCTGAACCTTCAGAGAGAGCGAACCTGAGGCCGGGGCTCGAGCCCCAAGTTCAACCCCCCCTTGTAACAGAAATGCACAGAGGAAGAAAGAGAGCAGTGAAGGAGGAGATGGGGAGGAGGTGGGATGCCGGAAAAACTGCCTGGACCCGGAGGCCGGAAGGCTGCCTTATATACGCCCATAATGATGATTGACAGACCTGAATGTTTAGGCTCCTCTCGAAACTACGTTTAGAACTACAATTTGTAAAATTCCATTGACTTCTCTTGGAAGACTCATTGCTCGCTGATATATCACTCCACCGCCGGGAAACAGAAAAGGGTCTGTATACATGTGGTTGTAGTTTTTTCGCTCAGTTTCTTTCAGAATTTTTTTTCCCATATTTGATGGCTCAGTGACCAGCTTTAGGTTTGAAGTAGGGGTGGGCGATAAACCGGTATGATAGTAATTACCGGTATTGTGTCACGCCATGATATGGATTTTGCAAAACCGTTGATACCGGCGTTACATATTTTAAATTCTATTTTTGCACTTATCAGGGTTCCCGCGGGTCGGGGTGTTAAAAAACTAACCTTCAGAAAGTTATATCTATGGCCATAAAACGCCCAGATCTTCATCCTAGGACTTAAATGTAACTTTATGAATATTATTTTTTTAAGACCCCGCAGGAGTTTACCCAAGTCTTAAGTCATACCTCCGTTCCCGAGATGCGCTGTCCACAGAAACACAAAACGAAAAGCTCCAATCGCACTTCAATCCATTTTTAATCATCTTTTTTTATGTTTACAGTATACAGCAAGTTTGGCGAGAAACAAGCCCGTGGCTTACCTAAGCATTACCAGGTTCTGAAACATAACAGGACCCAGAAGCTAACAAAATCAACACTGCTTTATTGAAAATCAACTTAAACAGTTGGGCTGTCGAGTCCCAAGGCATCAACAGCGCGTCAACAGTGTTATACATTTAGGAGGCTTTTTTTACCTCACTGCTTCAAAGTCGTTTAACGGTGTTACTCCCTTTTCACTCAGATCTGCTCTCTCCTGCGCCCTGCACGTGCTCTCCAGATAACAGAAGCGATTGGAGGATGGAAAGCAAGAAATTACCGTGATAAACCATAATTTGCCAAAAAGTGCAATTTATCTTCTTTTAGGAACCATTCCTTTTTTGATAGCGCAAATGGTTGAGGAGTTACAGTTAAATTAATAGCGCTTTCAGAGTGCTTTAGTGGATAACGTAAGCAACATACCAAACACATTAAAAACAGCCTTTAATGGTAAATTTCGTTTTCTTAATGCAGATTTATTAATTAGAGAGGCTATAAAACAATACATAGTGCATATTTACGCATAAAAACAAGTGATGAGTGTGAGTGGAGTGTTTTTGGCAATGTGAATCTGCTGGTTAATTAAATTAAATGCAATAAATACATTTATTAATATAACTAACTTGTATTAATAAACTGCATTCATTAATGCGGTCAGGGATTAATAATAATTTAAAGTGAGATGGCATCTCCCATCAGATGTTCATATTAACAACAAAAAGAAAATCTTGTTCTTTGTATAAAATCAAACAGACACAAGATATAAGAAGCACACAGCTTTAAAGTTGTTGGATGTAGCGTAAAACATTGTAATAAGGCATATAGCCTACCAGCAAATGACCATACTAATTTCCATACTTTCATACTTCCCATATTAGTGACAATATGCATAAGAAGATGAGTCCACCCATCCACACAATGGCACTTTTAAAGGAAAAAATGGGAAAAGATAAAAAATCATGTCTATGTCCAATCCCTCACTTATTAGTAACATAAGGTTAAAAATACTAATTTTGCCAGTAATTTAACTAAGGTTTACTACAGTGTGACTCCAAAATGTTTTATCTCATATGGCAACATACCGTAATACCGTTATACTGGCTGAAGAGTGAAAAATACATTGATAAGAATTTTTGCTCATACCGCCCACCCCTAGTTTGAAGTTGAGCTCGATTGTGACTTTCTATACACTAGACACCGAGCGTACTTGTATGGCAAAGTGGTTGTCGCCATCAAGTGGTCGGGAGTGTGCTAACGCTTCAGACTAAAATATAGAGCAGAAGTATATATGCGGTTGTGAGGTATCTGAAAAAATAGTTCCACTATAGCAAATAACACGGATTGAAATCATACATTGCACCAATATATTTGTTTTTAATCATCAACGAACACCACGAACCACTCGGTGAGTAGTACAGTTTTGAAAATGAACATTAAGTGTTGTTTTAATGACATGTTTGTGCATGGTCATTGACTTCCATTCTGAAGCAGTCAAGAGACGCTTCTAAACGAGTCAAAAACTCAAGACACGACCAATTTTCAAAATTTCTGTGTCCATCACTGTAGTTCATCCAATACAAACCAGAAATGAGACTCAAAGTGTTAAATACCAGAATTATCCTTTAAATAAATGTAAGAGCTGTCCAAACTGAAAACAGTCTTTCTCTCTGGGGAAAGAAAAACCCTTGTGAGAGAACCATGAGATTCTTCTTAACCACCACCAATGTGCAGCATCCACCTGGATGATGCAACGGCAGCCATATTACCCCAGAATGCCCAACACACACCACTTTTATTGAGGGAGAGGCGACAGAGTGATATAGCTAAGCACTATATGGGGATTATTAGTAGGCCTGAATTGAATTGTAGTTCATAGATCCCAAATACAAGACTACTACATTTCTTTTCTGCATGTATGCGCGCACACACATGCATGCACGCACACACACACGCACGCACGCACACACACACACACATTCTGGTTTCCATGTTTTGTGGGGACATTCCATAGACGTAATGCATTTTATACCATACAAACTGTATATTCTATTCCCCTTACCTGCCCCATTCCCTAACCCCAACCATCACAAAAACCTTTCGTGTACCTTAGATTTTCAATAAACATCATCTTGTTTGATTTATAAGCTTGTTTCCTCATGGGGACATCAAAATGTCCCCACAAGGTCACAAAAACACTGGTATTCCTATCTTTGTGGGGACAATTGGTCCCCACAACGTGATAATTACCAGGTACACAGACACACACACACAAACACACACAGAGAGACACAAGTTGCCTTATCACCAGTACGTTTCTTTTAGCTAAAATATTGCAGCACAAGCACATGTTCCCTTACAACAGACAACATAGAGTCCAACAGCTCATTCTGCACGGTTCTTGATGTTCCCTTGAACACTGTGGCATTCTTGTGGGTGCTCCTTCAAACTCCACAAACAAGAATGTTGACCAAGCCATGGAATATACTGGATTATCTGAGCTCTCGCTCTCATTATGTCCACACCAAGAAGGCTCAAACACAGCACAAAATGTTGTGCAGTCTTTCACGCATTCAGACTTTAAAACAAAAGGGAAAACAATAAAACTCATGACTTACATTGTTTCCAGCTAGCCAACTCTGTTTGCCATAATAAGTGGTGAAGCACACTAACTTCAATCATTTGACTTCGTTGGTTGATCTGATCCAAGCTTCTTAAAGGAGCATTTGATTTTACCCGTAGAAACATTAATCTTTATTGAAAGTGTGTCATATTTGTAATCAAAATTTAACATACATTTAGAATTTGGTGCCTATTTGACAGATAAAAGGGGTGTTTGTAGTCTCATTCCCTCAACAAAGATATAGGACTTCCTTCTTTCAATTATGCAAAATAATGATTTTTACATCATTGAAAGAAGGAAGTGCAACACTGAAATGTGTATTTCTCCTGTCTTAGCGGCAAGTGAGAAAATGATGCATGACCATTCAAAAACATGACTGGGGTTCTAACTATACAAAGCTTTATGCAAATGGGTGAAGTGTCCCTTTAAAGATACAATTTGCAATTATGCGCCGCAAGATGGCGCCAGATCAAACAAAAACAATTATGTTGTTTACCGACGCTCTGAAGCAGCGTGGAATTATGGGATTTGTAGTCTTTAACTCAACCGCTGATGGCCATCAATCAGACGAGAACGAGAAATCAAATTGATGGATAAGGTAATCAAGTCTTATAAATGTTGCTATGATGACATCGTTTATTTCATTATGTAAGTTTATATGTGATGTTCAAAACGAAATTGTTAGTCATATATATTACAGTATTAGTCCAAATTCGATGGTAAACACAGCACAGAATTAAGTTTTCAACTTACAATCTACAATGATTTTTCACATAATGTATTGACAGTACAAATCTTATTGTGAAGTGTCTTAAAATGACCATTTATATTGCTGTACAATACCTTTTGATGTGCATATCGTCCGCGGGAAGACGCGCTGATTACAGTCTACACACTAATGTTGTGATCAATATAATAGCATACGTTTTTTGAAGGGTTATGAATCAAAACAACTCACCCATCGCGTAAAACACAAGCAGGATCAGAATATCGGTCTAGTTAAATGTTGTCGTGAAGCTCTCTCCATCCAGATAATGCAACAACAAATTGATCCTCCCTCGTTTTGTTCCAAACTCTTCTTGGGTCGTTTGGTTGGCCCGTACGCTTACAGGAGCTGACACAACCAGCGGCAGACGGTACAGAGATATCCATAAGTTCATAAGCAAGCGCGTAGCCCGACAGGCGCTATCGCATAGTTCCGCATTTGTCCACGACACTGGCTGCGTCCGAAAACTCAAGGCAGTGAGGACTTGTTGCCTCGCTGCCTCATGAGGAAATTACTTCGGCCTCGGAGGCCTGAAGGCCGCTCAGAGAACGGCTTTCCGACGCACTTCAAAGGCAGCGTGTTTGAAATATAAACAGAGAGCGCCTTTGTGATAACTAATCACATATTTGAAAACTACAATACTAATTTCTCGCTAGAAATGCAATTAAAATGCTTAAAAAGTGAAAATATACGTTTATTTTCACTAAATTTGTGCTCCAGCCGCTTCCTTGGCCGCCATTTTATTTTTTCGAGCTCGACCACTGTTGTCATGTCGTTAACGTCAGTAAAGGCGGTGACAAAGGGTCACATGGATATTAACGTCATTGATAAGAGACTGCACTGCCCCGTGTCAATGTTTTGAATGGAAATTTTCTCACGATTTACAAGTAGTTGAAAACATTACAGATATTGATAGTAATCAGCTGGACAAAATATATAACACTGGCCTAGTGGTTTTTGGAGATTTTACTGCAAATATCTTACAAATTGCACCTTTAATCCTTTATTTATTATTTAACCAAACACCTTGTAAAGGGTGATTTTGTAAGGATAAAATAATATTTTCCTTCATCTCAAGATATTTCTTGCTTCCACTGATCAGTTCTGTCGCTATCTGTTAACCCAGGGGTGTCAAACATACGGCCTGCGGGCCGCATACGGCCCACAAAGGTGTCCAATCCGGCCCGCATGATGATTTATACTGTTTTATTAAATATGAAATACACATTTTAAAAACCCTTTCAGGCGGGCATCTAGTTAGTTTTTAATATGAGAGACTTGCGGAAAGCAGAAAAATGCGGAACATAGACTAAACACGGTGCCCAAAAATCTTAGTTTTATTGTTACCGCTCCGCTAAAGATCCACTGATTCCTGCAATCCACTTCGTGTTTTCCCGCCCGCTCGGCAGCATCTCTGTGTCCACTCTCTGCCTGGAGTGCGAAGACGACAGTTTCCGAAGTTCGTTGCATTAACAGGTAGATTCCTTACATTAAATCAGTTGTTAAACAACAGAATTAGTAATTTGGAAGTTTGTTTATGTATTTCTTCTGGTAATGATTTGCTATCTGTGTTCTAAAAGTGCTAACAACTTAGCAAGCAAACAACAACAACAAAATAGCCTCATTCTTAGTATTAACATTATAATACTTGTCTAATCGATTTAATCTTCCCGATCAGATCTTAATTAATAAAAACACTAAATTTGCTGTTGTTGGCACACTTTTTAGACAAAAACACCAATGCCTTGAAAAAATAAAGACATAGAACGGAAAGGGAGGCTCCTAAAGGCAGTTCAACATTGCAAACATGGATTCAAAGCTCCATCAAGCCAGCAGGTAAATCATATTGAATATTTAGCAGATGGTCACACTTTATTCTTGTTATTATATTTCCCATTATAATCACATGTCTAAGTTGATGCTAGTAATATAACACATCATATTTATAATATTTAATAAAACCATAATAATAGTATCACCCCCCTTAGTGCCCTTTTTGGTTTGGGCCACTGCCCAATCTAGCATTTTCATTTTCTAAATTACTTTTCTCATTACAAATATATTTCAAAGAAAAGTGAATGGTTTATAAATAATTTTGGCATTAAGGAATAATGCAAAATAGGTTAAATTAAGGCTTTTCAACCTAAGGCCAGTGGATTTTGTACAGATGTAAATTGTGTGTATAGTATGTGTACAGTATGAGTGTGACCTTATAAAATGTAGTTTTCACAGAGCTGTGTTTCTCTAGTTTTCTTGCTGAACAAACTAAATAATTGGTTTGTTTAGTTAATATTAACACAATTATCAGCACACTAAGGTTTAAAAAAATTATCCGGCCCGCACATCATGCCGTTATTTACCATCCGGCCCTCAGCCTAAAATGAGTTTGACACCCCTGTGTTTTAAACAACAATCTGCAACATGGTTTTGAGACTCTGTGAATGATCCAATCAGAAACATAAAAAACAATATTGATTTTCTTACACCATAAGTGGGAGGGTTTGTGAAACCAGCCAATTAGAGCTCAGCCTCAAGTCACATGCTTTTACCACATTTACTTACCTACATAGACACTTGTTTGGGGTGCACCCCAGACACACACATGACACACAACAAACTTGATTGGTTTTGATTTTTTTAATCTCTGTGAATGCTTTGTTAAAGAAGAATGTCTTAAGTTTAGATTTAAATTGCTCGACTGTGTTACTCGAACATTATTTGGTAAATCATTCCAGAGCTTGGGGGCTAAGTAGGAAAAGAATCTACCACCTTTAGACACTTTTGATATTCTAGGGATAATTAAGTAACCAGAATTTTGTGATCGCAGTTTACGTGGAGGATTGTATTCTGATAGTAGTTCTTTAATATACGAGGGCGCTAGGCCATTTAAGGCTTTGTAGGTGATTAGTAATATTTTAAATTGCATGCGACATTTAACTTATAGCCAGTGTAAAGATGCCAGAATTGGACTAATTTGGTCATACTTTTTAGATTCAGTAAGCACTCTTGCGGCGGCGTTTTGAACCAGCTGTAGCTTGTTTACCTGATTTGCATTGCATCCCCCGAGTAACGAGTTACAATAGTCTATTCTAGAGGTCATAAAAGCATGGATAAGCTTTTCTGCATCTGATGCAGACAGCATATGGCGTATTTTTGAGATATTTCTAAGATGGAAGAATGCTGTGCGGCAGACGTTGGAGATATGACTATCGAAAGATAGATTGCTGTCAAACATTACGCCTAAATTCTTAACCGTGGAAGATGGCACCACCGTGCAGCCATCTATGGGCAACTTGTAATCTGACATATTATGTTTGGAGCTATTTGGTTCAATAATAAGTATCTCAGTCTTACTGGAGTTTAGCATAAGAAAGTTATGTGCCATCCAGTCCCTAATACCACTAATGCAGTCTGTTAGCTTAGCAAACTGGTGGGTTTCGCTAGGATTTGACGAGATGTAAAGCTGGGTATCATCCGCATAGCAGTGAAAACTTATGTTATGTTTCCTGATAATGTCTCCTAGAGGTAACATATATAATGAGAATAGGATAGGGCCTAGAACTGATCCCTGAGGTACGCCGTATTTAACGGGGGAGTGATAGGACTCTTCCTCATTTACATAAACAAAGTGGTTAGATACAATCTAAACCAGGCTAACGCCTGACCACTGATGCCAACATAGTTTTCTAGTCTATTGAGTAAGATTCTGTGATCTATTGTGTCAAAGGCTGCACTAAGGTCTAGTAATATAAGGATTGAGATTTCACCACGATCGGATGTTAATAGGAGGTCATTTGTAACTCTAAGCAGCGCTGTTTCTGTGCTATGGTGGGGCCTGAATCCTGATTGGAACTTTTCATATGTATTATTATTCGTTATGAATGTGGGTAGCTGGCTTGCCACTACTTTTCTAATATTTTAGAAAGAAAAGGTAGATTTGAGATTGGTCTAAAGTTATTAAGATCTCCCTGGTCAAGGTTTGGTTTTTTAATGAGCGGTCTAATAACTGCTAGTTTGAAAGCTGTTGGAACGTATCCTAATTCTAGCGATGAGTTAAAGATATTTAGGACCGTGTCGGACACTACATGAAATACCTCTTTTATAAATTTTGTGGGAACAGGGTTTAATATGCAGGACGATGATTTAGATGACGTTACTAATTTAGAGAGCTCTTCTATTGTAGTAGGTTTAAATGACTCAAGATGTTCGTATGATAATCTAGTGGTAAATGTACTATTGGGTAGAGTGATGGCTGCTTGCGTAGTTTCTATGTTTTCCCTAATAAAAATAATTTTGTTAGTAAAGAAGTTCATGAAGTCGTTACTATTGTGTTGGAGTTTACTATTGGTTTCTGTTTGTTCTTTGTTTCTAGTCAGTTTCGCAACTGTGCTAAAGAGGAAACGAGGGTTGTTATAATTTTCTTTAATAAGCGTACTGAGATAGGTAGATCTGGCGGTTTTAATAGCCTGTCTGTAGTGTTGAACACTCTCTTTCCATGCTGAACGACATTACCTCTAACTTTGTGTTTCGGTAGTTTCTTTCCATTTTTCTAGCTACTTATTTAAGGGCTGCAGTATGATGGTCATACCATGGAGCTGGCGTTTTTTCTTTGATTCTCTTTTTTCGAATGGGAGCAACGGCATCCATCGTGCTAGAGCAAATGTTGTTCAGGTTTTCTATTATAATATCCGGATCTTCACGGTTATCTGCTACATGTTTCATTTGAGACAGTTCTAGAAGAGTGCTAATAAAGCTATCTTTTGTGGTGGAAATTATTGTTCTGGCTAATCTGTAGCATGTTATAGACTGAGCGGTCCTATCTAGAAGTATTGTGTATGACACAAGGCAATGGTCTGAAACGGCATCGCTCTGGGGTGATATTTCGATGTCATTAATATTGAGTCCGAGTGACAGAATTAAGTCTAATGTGTGCTTACGAGTATGCGTGGGTCCAGACACGTTTTGTTTAATACCGAGAGAATTTAGAACATCCATAAACGCACGTCCTAATGCATCTTTTGAGTTATCCACATGGATGTTAAAATCACCAACGATAAGAGCTTTATCTACAGTGACTGTAAGCTCAGATAGGAAGTCTGCTATTTCTTTAAGAAAATCTGTGTGGTGGCCCGGAGGCCTATATATGGTAGCTAAAATAAACTAAAGCTGTTTGTTGTTACGATCAGTTATTTCCATATTTAACAGTATTATTTCAAACGAATTAAATTTTAGCTCTGATTTATGGTTTACTTTGAACATTTTGTTGTATATTGTAGCTACACCACCCCCTCTCCCTTTTAGACGAGGAACGTGTTTATAATAATAGTCTTGTGGGGTGGATTCGTTTAAACTGATGTAATCGTCTGCTTTAAGCCAGGTCTCTGTTAAACAGAGTGCATCTAAGTTTTGATCAGTAATTATTTCATTGATAATTGGTTCTTTATTGGTAAGCGATCTAATGTTAAGAAGGCCGAATTTTAACATTTGAGTTTCATCTTTTGATGTATTGTGTTCTAATTTTATGTTAATAAGATTTGTACGAGACGAGGTAAACGGTGCTCTGTATTTATTTGTTCGAGGAACAGACACAGTCGAGATGTGTTGGTACTCTGGTAAAAAAGGCTCTATGTGCTGGGATATATGTGATCTTGACATGTCAAGGCAGCTAACAGACTGATGGGTAAGCCGATCTGTCTGTTTCCTGACCTGGGCCCTGGATAGTAAGACAATATCAAAAGTAAGACTATTGGTCAGATTTCTAGAGAGTATAGCACTTCCTTCCGGAGACGGATGGAGGCCATCTCTCTTTAGCAGGTCAGGTCTTCCCCGGAAATGCTTCCAATTGTCTATAAACCCTACGTTATGCTGAGGGCACCACTTTGACATCCAGCCATGAAGAGACACTAATCTACTGTAAGTTTCATCCCCCCGGTAGGCGGGGAGGGGACCAGAGCAAATTACATTGTCTGACATTGTTTTTGCAATTTCACACACCTCTTTAATAGTATCTTTGGTGATCTCCGACTGGCGGAGTGTGGTGTCATTCGTGCCGGCGTGAATAACAATCTTAGAAAACTTACGTTTAGCATTAGCCAGCACTTTAAGTTTTGATCAATTCAATTCAATTCAATTCAATTTTATTTATATAGCGCTTTTCACAATTGTTAATTGTTGCAAAGCAGCTTTACATGAGTAGATGTAGAGGAGAACATTGAAAATCAATACATAGTATAAGAAGTAGAATATAGCGGCTAAGGATAAAAAACCGTGTAAGCGAGCATATTAATAATGTAACGTATACAGTAAAGTGCTAAGTTAAGCCAAAGTTGGCTGACTCTCCCTGGGACTAAAAAACCCCCTAGGAGAAAACCCAATGGGAAAAAATCCTAAAAGGACAAAAAACCCTAGGGAGAGATTAATATTTATATTTATAATATATAGACACGGTAGGGATAGGAAGCGTGTAAGCGGATTAAACTGGTTCAGCCGGTGGCCGTTGGTCGCGCATCGGTTGGGCGTCACGTTGAAGGACAGTCAGTTGATTAGTGGTGCGATGACCTTCACAGCAACAGGAACTGGGTCTGTTTGTCTCATTGTCCTCAGAGTCGAGGACGAGACAGGGAGACAAAAACAGAATTCTATTAGCGTAGGGGCCGTTCGCATGTAATGCAAGTGTCATACATTATAGTGGTTTAATTCAGCTCGGTTCCAGACAGGCTAACTATTGCGGCAAGAGTAAATTACCCGTATGAGGTATGTGAGTGCTTTGTTCTAGACAAAATAACTACTGCGGGAAAAGTACATTTACTGGACATTCTATGTGAATGCTTTGTTAAAGAAGAATGTCTTAAGTTTAGATTTAAATTGATCGACTGTGTCTGATACTCGAACATTATTTGGTAAATCATTCCAGAGCTTAGGGGCTAAGTAGGAAAAGGATCTACCACCTTTAGACACTTTTGATATTCTAGGGATAATTAAGTAACCCGAATTTTGTGATCGCAGTTTACGTGGTGGATTGTATTCTGATAGTAGTTCTTTTATATACGAGGGCGCTAGGCCATTTAAGGCTTTGTAGGTGATTAGTAATATTTTAAATTGTATGCGATATTTAACTGGTAGCCAGTGTAAAGATGCCAGAATTGGACTAATGTGGTCATACTTTTTAGATCGAGTAAGCACTCTTGCGGCGGCGTTTTGAACCAGCTGTAGCTTAATCAAATGTCAGACGCTCTGGCTCCCGGTATACAATCGACTATGGTGGCTGGTGCCTCAATGTCAACGTTCCTGAGTATAGAATCTCCAATAACCAGGGCACTTTTAACAGACGTCTCAGCCGGTGTATTGCTAAGTGGAGAAAATCTGTTTGATATTAAAACAGGAGCGTGATTTGGGTGCCGAATGTGACTATGCCGCCTGACAGTCACCCAGTCAGTCAGCCGCCTTGACTCTGAAGTCGGAACCGAGCCATGTGTATTACGCTTAACACTAGGCGAATCCGAAACAATGTTTGTAACATTAACATTAGCGGTCTTACTGTCCTCAACTAGCGTTCGGATGCGCGCTTCTAGTTCTGCAACCTTCTCCGTCAGCCTTACTACTTCAATACACTTAGCACATGTAAACCCCTTTTTTCTGACGGAAGAAGGTAAACTGTACATGTGGCAAGTAATGCAGGTTACAATGACAAGCGGAGTCTTACCGTTTTCATGCTGGGCGATGGCGTCTCCGTTGAAGCTGCATCGAGACGGGTACTGGCTCGCAGTACGCCTCGGCCGCCTACGAGCGTCTGTGGTCAGGGTGATGTGAGGCACGCTGACTCTGCGAAGGCCGGGCAGCGCCTCCTTCACAGCTTCCCGATCTGGTGTGGAAAGGTCAGAAAAGCATACCTCGGATGAATCCGCCATTAGATCGCCAACGAAGGCAGGTTTAAGTAAACAGACGGTAAGAAATGCTAGCTTTAGCCGGCACCGACTGGTGATGCTAGCGGGCTATATGCTAACACTGGGTGTTACTAGTGATAAAATCGTTTTGCTTAGTAATACAATTCAGTAATCGTCAAGGTAAAGTATTCCTAAGATAAACTAATAAGTTATATTATATAGATAGGAATAAGACTCCTCTCCTCGTCTCTCTCTCAGCGTCTCTCTCTGATGACGTCAGCATGCAATGCTGTATCACACAGTTAATCAAGTTTGACCTGACCTTCTGTTTCCAGCGTGGCAAATGAATCAGTCAGACACAACAACTGCCAAAACTCTTTATACATACAGGCCAATTTGCACATGCTTACATACTGTTTTCAAAACTGTTAAACTTATGTTCAAAACAATAACATAATACACAACTGAATATTACAGCAATTTGCTACATTTCTACAGGAATATTTTAATGAAATATATTTTAAATCTTAAAAATAAATGCTATAAAAACAATTGGCCAAATGGAGAAGACAGAGTAGATTAGCATCACTATTGTATCTGTATCAGTGGATGGTGTGTATACAAATTCTTGTATTTTGGAATTACTTGGAGTGCAAAAAACTAATTATAAACTACATAAAATATTGAAGAAATCTGCATAATGTCTGATTCATTCCAGTAACATGTATTGCAGTGAATTATTACAGTTCCCTTTGAATACGGTTCACTTCGCATTGCGTCAGTTGCTGACGCTATGGGGGAAACTCCTGTTTACTCCGCGATTGAAGCCTATTGGTTAACGTCTGTAGAAAATACAGAGCAATGACGTTGTGTGGCACACGTCCTTATATAAGTCCGGGATCAAACGTCATGAGCTCATTAATTTTCTCCTTCAGTGCAAACCTTCTCGCTGCTCCGAAGAAGAAGCCCTCGCCGTCGATCTCAGCACTGCAGCGGACTACTAGACACCAGTGTGTTCCCCTGTCACTTTCCGGTTGAGTATAAAAGAGCGGATTACATTCTAAAAGAGCAGAAGCGCGTTGAGATAATGCCGCTTCGGCACTGTGGCTCATGCCAAGCCCCTTTGCCTGTGGAGGACCTCCACAACGAGTGCGTCCTCTGTCTGGGTCCTGCCCACATGGAGGCCGTGCTCACCAAGGCGGGCAGCGCCCGCTGCGAGCTCCTTCCCATCGCGGTGCTGCGCTCCCGCCTTGATACCTTCAAGAGAAAGGCTTCCCGTGCTCTCCCGCCTAAACAGCAGCGGAGCCGTGAAGTTGAGAGGCGCCCCGAAACCGGGTCCACGCTGGCTCATCCCCCGTGTGCTCCGTCTCCCCGCCGTCGTCCTGTCACCTTTGTTCATGAGGACCAACACCCCCTGCCGAGTGCTAGCGGCATGGTTTCCTTTGGGTCCAGTGACACCGTGGAGATGATGTCATCCTCTGAGGAGTTAGAGAATTGGGCGGCTTCGGATGACGACACCCACGCCACCGCCGCTGAAGAACCCACCGAGTCGCGTCAACACGACTCTGAGCTCGTCCGCATCCTGACTCAAGCTACAGCGGAGCTCAATATTCAGTGGTCGCCGCCGTCAGAGCCTCAACTCAGCCGTCTGGATAAGTGGTTCCTGCAGCCCGGGCACCGTCAACCATCCCGCCAGCGGCAGGCGCCGTTCTTCCCGGAGCTTCGACAGGAGCTCACTAAGTCCTGGCACGCTCCTCTCTCCACCCAAGCTCAGAGCGCCGTCTCCCACGTCCTCTCAGTAGTGGAAGGCGCCGACGAACACGGCTACACCAAACTGCCGCCGCTCCTGGAGTCTGTCGCTGCCCACCTCTGCCCGTCTTCGGACGGCAGTTGAAGGGCAAAGATGAACCACCCTTCAAAGCCCTGCCGTCTGACATCAACCCTACGCCGCCGATGGCCACACTGCATCTGCTCTCCACACGATGGCAGTGCTGCAAGTATACCAGGCAAAACTCCTCTGTGATATGGACGAGGCAGGCCCTGACCAATCATCTTTTAAGGACCTGCGCAGCGCGACTGACCTGGCCCTCCGCGCTACCAAAGTCGCCACTCAGGCTGTGGGAAGAGCCATGGCTAGCCTGGTTGTTCTGGAGAGACATCTGTGGCTGAACTTGACGGACATCAAGGACACGCAGGGGCGCCGCTAGCAATTTTGGGCCCTATGAAAAAATAGGGGGTCAGGCCCCCCCATACCCATTTCGTACCAAACATACAATCCAACCTACTGTAGCTATTCAAAATCTTTGTCTGTAATTTAATAATACAGAACTATTTATTTTGATATTGTTTTGACCACAGTTATCAGTATTTATAGATACCTAAAATGTCTGCAGCTAAGATAATTTATTGTGCAATGCAAATTTAATTGAAAAATACAGTACATTAAATCAAATATTCAGAGAAAATGCAACATTCTTAAAGATTAAAGATAAATGTGACCATGCCTGTGAAAACCCAGCTGAAGTATTTCTTTGTGATTTACTGTTTTCCACATAAAATCATCCTATATAATGTAAAGAACATTTGTGAAAATATAAACTTGATATCTTTAATGTTGACTGAGTAATGTCATGTCAGCGATTGAAATCATAGTGAAATTAATGCTTTAAATTAAACTGTGATGCTTTTTATCTCACAATAAGATTTGAGGCTTTAGTCTGATTTTCAGAGACAGTCTTAGTGACATACTGTATACTTGAGCTGTTACACACACCAATAACATTGTAACATTTAAAAATGGCGAACAACAACAATGCATCTTTTCTATGTACATTCTGCCTGAAATAAGACTGGGTCAACAATGCTTGACCAAAGCGGCGTGGTGAGCTTGAACCTGCTTACATTACGAGGCATTTTTTGGACCCAACATTCAATAAGAAAATTCAACTGCAGTAGCCACCGTTCAACCTGAAGATGGCAGCACTCAGACGTTTTTACACCAGTATTGAAACACTTTATATCCAAATGTCAAAAAACTTACTAAAATCAATGAACAGCACTAATAAAACCCCATTCTTACAGATCATTAACTAAAAAAAGTTGGTTTAGGGTTGAGTTATTATTTAAGAAAACAGCTATACTGCTATTAAATGAGACTGTTTTTTAATCAACGGGGCTCTAAAATGAAATGAATGACAATTATAGCAGATTACGACATAGATTTCCATTGATTTCTTAACCCTGTTGCAAGTTGAGAAGCTTTAATATACATAATTTGACTAGTTTAGCCTTAGTTGCATTTCAGTTTTATCACAACCAACTCGATTTAAGACTGCATAAAAATCCTTTCTTTGCATATTGTGTTACAAAACAAAACAGTGTGTAACCGATCGCATTTCTAGTTTATGTTAATTAGCTTATACGGGCTACGTTAATTTAAACAGCTTATAAGGGCTGACTTCGCGTTAGAATCATAACACAAAACAGGGAACGTAAATCCCCTTGTGTTTTTTTAAACTGGGGTGAACAGAGCGAAGACTTTACAGTGGAAAGAAAACTGCATTGTATTGCTCCAGCGTCACATTGTGTAAACTGCATTTATAGTAAGGAAGTGCACATATGCAGATATCATAGCAAATAGCAGTAAATACACACACCTTGTTCTCTTCTGAAGTTCACGCGCACTGTGAGACCGTGGATTGAAGACGGCGCTAAAACGCAGAGTAAAGACGGGGCGGAGCTAAGAGGGCTCAGCTTAAGGGGGTTGCGTGTGCGGCACAGTCCTTGGCTGGGGCCCTCAAAAGTTCATGGGCCCTTAGAATCGTCCTAACTTTTCCCCCCTTTACGGCGCCCCTGAGGACACGGATCGGGTTGCCCTTCTTGACTTGCCCGTGTCGCCGTCAGGGCTCTTTGGCTCTGCTGTGGAGGGGTTTACCCAGCGCTTTACTGAGGCACAGAAATAGTCGCAGGCTATGCAGCATTTCATGCCGTTATCTCGACCGGGCGATTGGTTCATATCAATGGATTTGAAAGATGCTTACTTTCACATTCTGATAGCACCTCGTCACAGGCCATTTCTAAGATTCACATTCGACGGGACAGCATACCAATACAAAGTTCTCCCCTTCAGATTATCTCTGGCACCACGCTCGTTCACCAAATGTGCGAATGCGGCACTCGCACCTCTCAGACAGAGCGGCATCCGCATATTGAATTACCTCGACGACTGGCTTATTCTAGCCAATAGGGAAATTATCGTGCACAAGACCGTTGTACTCCAGCATTTGGAGAATTTAGAGTTCAAAATCAACCTCCAGAAGAGTTTGCTCACTCCCATGCAGCAGATCGCATTATTAGGCATGACGCTTGACGCGATGAAGACGCGAGCATGGCTTACACCAGAACGGACGCTCATGGTCTGACGCGAGGCGGCGTCGTTCAGAGCGGGTTCACATCTCCCTCTCAAACGATTCCAAAATATGCTGGGTCTGATGGCAGCAGCATCCCCACTAATACCGTTGGGAATGCTGTTCTTGAGAGCGCTTCAGTTTTGGTTGAAAGCGAAAGTTCCGTCCAGTGCTTGGTTGTCGGGCCGCTTATTAATCAAAATCACGTACAGCTGCATGAAAGAGCTTTCAATATGGACATCCCCTCACCTTTTCCTCTCAGGCACAGAGCTCGGCTCCGTGAGCAGGAGGAAAGTGGTGATCACGGATGCGTCTGCGACGGGTTGGGGCGTGCAATGCGATGGCGAACCCGCCTTCGGTACGTGGAACAACCAATTGTCTCAGCTACATATCAACCACCTAGAGATATGGGCGGTTATCCTAGCGCTATGACACTTTTGACCGAAACTCCAACATCAGCACGTTCTAGAACGGTCGGACAGTATGACGGTGGTCTCATTCATAAACCACCAAGGAGGGCTGAAATCTCCCTCCCTGTCCAGGCTGGTGAAACAGCTTTTATTATGGGCTCAAGTGAATGTACGTTCGTTGAAAGCGACTCACTTACCGGGTGTAGCCAATACGGGTGCAAACATTCTCTTTCTCAACGGTCCGCCGCCAGGAGAATGGAGGCTGCATCCTCAGACGGTCGAGAAAATATGGACCGTCTTCGGCCGAGCGGAGATCTATCTGTTTGCATCAGACGAGAATGCGCATTGCCCGATCTTCTTCTCGAGACACCACAATGCCCTGTCGCAAACATGGCCGGTGTGTCTTCTATACGCTATTCCTCCGGTGGCTCTGTTACCAAAGGTCCTTCAGAGGATAAGAGAGAAGAAATGCGCGATAATTCTGATCGCCCCATTTTGGCACAATCAACCGTGGCTTCCCGACCTATGGCAGCTGAAAACATCAGCTCCATGGCCAGTACCGCTGAGAAAATACCTCCTCTCTCAGGCGAGAGGGACGATATGGCATTCACAGCCGGAGCTATGGAATCTACATGTTTGGTCTCTGAACGGCATACCGTCACGCCTTTCAGGACGTGTGTTAAATACTCTAACGGAAGCTAGGGCCCCATCTACCAGGCGCCTTTACGCTCAAAAGTGGTCTATTTTTTCTGACTGGTGCATGACGAAAAACTTACACACCATGGGAAAAACATGATCTAATCATTAAATTCCTCAGAGGCGCTCACAGACAAAACCCACCGCGACCTAACACGGTCCCGTCTTGGGATTTGTCCACGGTTCTGAAAGTGCTGCGCGGTCCCCCTTTCGAGCCCCTCGAGCAGGCTGACCTGTGCGCTCTCTTGTTTAAAACCGCTCTCCTCCTGGCGTTGGCATCGGTTAAACAAGTGGGCGATCTACACGCGTTTTCAATTGACTCGTTGTGTCTGGAATTCGGTCCTAACGATAGCAAAGTGATCCTTAGTCCGAAAGCGGGATACATTTCTAAAGTCTAAAGTCTTGATCACTTCTCGCCCTCCCGCCGGCAGACGGCGAACAAACCCCGTCAGAGCGTTAAGAATATACACGGACTGTTCTGCCTCATACCGCAAGTCAGATCAGCTGTTTGTAAGCTTCGCGCACCACTCTTTAGGTATGCCGGCCGCTAAACAGAGGCTATCTAAATGGATCGTCAAAGCCATTGCTTTGGCTTACACCTCCCTGAATGAACATTGTCCAGTTGGTTTAAAAGCCCGCTCTACGCGAGGTATGGCTTCATCAAGGGCTTGGTCTACGGGGATTTCTATCTTTGACATTTGTAATGTGGACAGCTGGTCCTCGTCGTCTACGTTTGTCAGATTTTATAGCCTGGATGTCCCGGCCTTACAAGCACAGGTCTTATCGGCTTAATGTTCACGCGACTGCGTTTCTGTATGCCTTCACGGTGTGCTGCGAGCTCACCGTCATGGCTATCTATTAAAAAATTATGCACAGCTTGCGGCGCGCTCAGGGAACCCGCCGTCTCGTGCTCTGTTATATATGCATCATGGTGCGTTTAGAAACTTCACTGTATGCGTATTACTGTCTCATATATGGTGCTTACACTGATGCTCGCTAGAGCTATGTACACGCTGGGTATAGGGCCACATTCAGTGTCTCTACGGTAAGGGCACCTCAGTCCGTTGTGAATGCACAGCGGGACGGGATTACATTCCCCCATAGCGTCAGCAACTGACGCAATGCAAAGTGAACCGTATTGAAAGGGAATGCTTAGGTTACTCACGTTACCCCGGTTTCCTCAAATAATGGGAACGCATCATTGCGTAGCTGGCCATGCTACAAACGTCTACGCAACAAGTGTTATTCAGCTGCGCGCTTCAGTCGAATAATAATGAGCTCTTGACGTTTGATCCCTGATTTATATAAGGACATGTGCCGTGCCACGCCCCGCGCGGGCTCAAACGTCATTGGTCTGTATTTTCTACAGACATTAACCAATAGGCTTCAATCGCGGAGTAAACAGTGAGTTTCCCCCATAGCGTCAGCAACTGACGCAATGCTTCATTCCCGTTATTTCAGGGAACCGGGGTTACGTGAGTAACCTAAGCGTTTTTTTATTGATAAACGACAGTGAGCACAACTGGAGCTACATGTGCAAAACTCTAACTACAGTCTGCACTACCAACAGTCACCTGAGCTAAACTGTTCATATCACCTGCAAAACTCACTACAAGCAACACAACTCTTAACACATGGCTCAAAACAGGCTCAGTGCAGCCAAACACTATACACAACCCTCACTGAGATAACACACACTGTCACTCAGAACACACTAAGAGTAAAAACACTAGCATCAAACACCACTACAGAAAATACAAACTTTTCATCTTTATAGTTTGAACAATTTCAGTGACAAAGTAATATTTCTTTAAAGAAAATAGTGACATTCTTTCACATGATTTATAAAAATGATATGAATATAAAAATTATTTAAGGTAAATGAAAATTAGCAGTTTGCTTCAATAGTCTGTAGTGATTTTTGGAATAACAGTAATGAGGAAAAAAAATAGAAAATAAAAGTACATACTGTAATTCGAACAAATAATTGAGGGGCTAATCTTGCCTCTCTCTAGCATCAGGCCACTCCCTGCCACCCTTCTTCCTCCACGAACCCATCTTCCTTGTTCCATTTTCAAAATTAGTATTTCTGAGCTCTACCTATATATATATAATTATATTTATATATTTATGTGAAATTTCAATCAGCAGTGTTTGAAAGGCACAGGCAGTGTTCTGTTTTGAATGTGTGGTTCACAGTTTTGACAGCAGTGTGTTAGCATTTGAACAAAGTGCTGTAAATCCACAGTGTTGTGCAGGTTGTGGTTAAAGTCATGGGATAAGTGTGCAGAGTTTTGAAAACTGTGTTCAAGCAATGAAAAACGAACTAGAGTGTGGTCCACATGAACTGCTGCTGTGCAGACTGTAGTTAGAGTTTTGCACATGTGACTCCAGTTGTGCCCACTGTCGTTTAGCAATCGAAAAAAACTGTAACAGAGAAAACATTGTATAATGCTACATGTTGTAAGTGTTTTTTAGGTCATTGTTTTGTGGGTGACAAAGTGTGTTTGTTGGCTGTCAACCTTTGCTAGTGTTCTGGAAGAATTTGTTGATTTGAGACCTGAATAAAGTGTTTTGGTAGTTGTAGTGCATTGTGAATGTGAAATGAACTGCTTTGCCAAGCTGAAAGTTTGTTAGGAGAATTGTGTGAAGAGTTTGGCAAAAGTGACCTAAGAATTGAGAAATGTGTCCTAGCGTCTGTAAAAAACTGTAACCACCTTTCTGAAACAGGCCCCAGTTCACATCACCTGCAAATACACACAAAGGAACTCCTAGGGGACACAATGTGGATGCCTAGGCCTAACACAGGTTTACAGAAATTACATCTAGTGAGAGACTGGCAGCCGATGCTCAGCAACATCGGCCGCCAAGGTAGATGAGGAGTGCCAAGCTTACTTGTAAGCGTTTCGGCACAAAAGGCCCTCCATAAAGGTACTGCAGTTTAGCACCAAAACTCCAATGCACATTTGGGACATAACAAAGCCATGGCTGGGTCTGCCTCCACCTGATCTCTGAAAGGAGTGGGTGGGAATCCTGGGCACGTATCCTGGATGGGGTCTTAGTGTTACGCTAGAGACAGCAGGTCCAAACTGAAAGCATGACTCATCAACCGAAAATGCATGGAGGTCCCCTATCCTCTTAACGGAAGCCAATGCAATGAGAATTAGAGTTTTCATTGTGAGAAACTTAACACTTGCGGACTGCAGAGACTCGAAAGGAATGTCCTGAAGGGCTTTTTAGCACCATGGACAGATCCCAAGGAGGAAAAGAAGGAGGCCCGAAGTATGCAGAGGGAGTCCTAGAACACAGGCTTGCCTCTGCTGGCTGTGGATCAGGGTGCTGAGAGCCAGAGGATTAACCTACCAAACGATTCAGTGCCGTGAAATGGAGGTCATCCTTCCAGAGCTTTGCGCACACACCTTGGTGGAGCTTGACACTGGAAGAAGGGGGTGATGGGTGACGTTACTGGAGGTATGACACATGTCTCCACAGATCCACAATGGTCATAATCTCCCAATGAAAACATGAAGCCCTGGCGAACGCCTCCTCAGTGTGCTGAATGCCCTAGCACAAGACGCAGAGATCGTGAAACTCCTTGGGACCCATATATTTGCCGCATCTAGAATGGCTCGGACGAAATGACACCTTGAAAAAGACGCACTCCGCTGTCTAATTATAGGAGCTAATTATACTCCTAATTTTAATCAGTATTCATTGTATAACCAAATTTATTTGCAGCACATTTTTTAATTATTAAGTTCATTATTATTTTGAGAAGTAAGGGGGCACAGTGACTCAAGTGGCTGGGCCATGTCTCCTAGGGCCCAAGTTTCTATTAATTTAATTCCCATTCAGATAAGTTACACAGCTAAGGCCAGCCTGACCATCTAAAACCAGCTAAGACCAACATGGCCAGCTTAAACCAGCTAAGACCAGCCTGACCAGCTTAAACCAGCCCGACCAGCTAAAACCAGCCTGATCAGCTAAAACCAGCTAAGACCAACTTATGCTGAGTTTACACCAAACGCGTTTTGGGCGTCAAAATCGCGTCTACCACGCGTGGTTTGCGGCTTGAACAATTTGGATGCATTCGCGCGTGTAGAGCGAAGTAGACGCGCAGAAAAAGCAAGCATTTGACGCGCGTCAGAGGCAAACTCCGCTTCTTGTGGGAGGGGCAAGTGCTATGCGGTTGTCTGTTTGTAGGATGACTTATGTTGCATTTATTGAGAGAGTTACCAGTTTGTATTTGGTAACCTTACTATAGGGGGAAAATAAACGGCACGGGTCAATAAACGTAACGTGACTCAAAAGTGAAGTGTGTATCAGGGGCGTCGCTAGACCCCTTTTACTGGGGCACGTGCCCCAGTGTAAATCTTTTGTGCCCCAGTGTAAATCTCAAGTTTAAATTTTAGCAGTTAACTAGTGCAATCCTTTACAAAGACAAAAACGGATCTTTATGCAAAGTAGTTACTCAATTTAGGCTTGTAAAAGCGACGAAGCATTCGCATTGACGCGTGCACGCACGTATCCATGGCCGCGCGTTTGCGTTCACCGCGCACAACCGCATTCAAAAGGTGACGCCACGCGAGTGCTTATGAAAGCATAACGAAACTAAAGTACGTTTCTAAATAATAATGCTAATATTATTTTGACTCGATCATTATTGGCTTCTGTAGATGGACATCAGAAATGTTTTGTGCAAAGCAGGGAAAGAGAAGAAGAAAGGAGAGATGAAACGTTTAAGGGAGGTTAGACAAACTACATCCTGACCCTGTCAGGTCTCAAACATTAGAGGAAAAATCTCAGGAAAACCTCTTGTCAAGTCTAAAGAATTGCATTGTTGCTGAGAAAATCAACAGATGTATGTGTTATACTGTTCTGTATTTTCAGATATGAAATTAATATTTAGATTACTAATATTTAACTCTAGGACATAACACAAACAGTTAGCAGTAACTGTGACTGAGATTATATAGTATAGCAGTCATAAAATGACTGGTTTCTTAAAATATTCTTGTAAAAATAAGTTATTAATCATTGCTATCATTGTATAATGTAGAAAATATTTCTCTGCTGTCATTATTTCCAAACATGTTATGCCATTTATGCCTCCAAACATGTTAATAATGTTAGGTATGATGAAGAATACACTTGTATATATCTTTCGCAGTAACTGTTGCACTGTAGAATAGTGGGTTAAGCAAAGGACATTTTATAGAAGTGTTGCACACCTCTTGCACACAGCAGGCTTTCAAAAAAAAGTCAGCAAAAAATGGGGGGCCTGTGCCCCAGTAGAGCTTTATGTCTAGCAATGCCCCTGGTGTGTATTACAACTTAACAGGTTGCCCAATGTCCTTACTGACACTCTTCCAAGCGAGGTCCTTTTTATTCCTGTCTCCTCTATAGAAATAAGAACTTGTGTCGTATAGCTCTGGGTGACTGCGCACGGACAATATCAAGCCTTGGTTGAGTGAGTGACTCCGGGCGGGGCTGCCACCACAGCAGCAGGCAGGCTCCTGATTGGTTAACGCGGCGCGAAATTCCGCCAAAGTTCAAATTTTTCAACTCGTGCGTCAGCCGCAAATTCGTGTGAACCGCAAAATGCACAAAAGCACAATTCGCGCTTACCGCGCACAACGCTCAATACGCGCCTTTCGCGCGAGCTTCACGCGCGAATGAGGCGGAAACGCGTCTTCCGCGCTGTGCCGAACGCCTCTTCCGCGCCGCGGGACCTCATGACGCGCGTCAACGCGTCTTCACATTGACTTAACATTGAAATCACTCTCGCTTCCTAATCACTCTAGCCATCCTAACCAGTTAAAGGGGTAATGAATTTGTCGATTTTATTGTTTTATACTGTTGTCTGAGGTCTACCAATGATGTTTGCATGGTTTTTACAATCAAAAACATCAAAAGCAATAAGTATTAGGCTATTTTGTAACATGGTTCTGATGCGGTCTGGAGAAAAGCAAAGTTTTTAGGGGCGGGCCGCATTGAAGACCTCGACGTAAACGCCCACTGCTATGATTGGATAGTTTAATTCCCCATCATTACATGTGGAGAAATGTTTTAAAAACAATAATTTGTAAAAATAGCATACATATGGTAAAGTAGAAACAAAACTTTAAACTCAACGTGACTAAATTACCGTATACAACACAGTAAGCGCGCATCGGAATCTAAACTGAGGCTGGTGAGTCCTTATCACTAACTTTGTATATTTCTATTGTGCTTGTGAGGTTGCTCTTTCATACACTTTACATACCACAGTTATATGATAAAAAAGCTTTGTTGAGCATTGGACCTTTCAAACGCAACTTGCCTAAATTACCGTATACAACACAGGCATCAGAATCTAAATTGCGCCTGGTAAGTCCTTCTTTATCACTAACTTTGTATATTTCTATCGTTATATTATAGTCATATTGTTAAGTGTTGCACCTTTATTAATCGTTTAATGTTTTTAGTACATTAAAACAGTCAAACATACGTGTTTAGATACGGATGTTACAATAGGACATATCAAGCGATCTCTAACTAAGCAATAGTAAAACATAGTAACTTAAAGTAAAATGTTTTACTTACTCTGTGTACTGTTGTGTCATTCCTGCCAGATGCAATATAAGTGGTGCTTTTGATCACAGTCTCTCTGCAAATCCAGTGGCGTCTTTACAAATTAATCTGTGGTACACAAATGGCGCTTTTCCATTGCATAGTACCCCACGGTTTAGTTCAGGTCAGCTCACCTCACTTGGCGTTGTTAGCTTTTCCATCGAGTTTAGTATCACTTCGCAGTGGGAGGGATTATAGGCGTGCCGTTATATTTGCGCTTTCTACTGCTGTGACATCATACAAGTGAGAGCGTTGTACATTCCTATACATTTATTATTTCTCAGTCCGCCACAAAATTAAAATGGGCCACCACAAATAGATGTTTGCACATCGCGTTAATCACTAACGTTACCTCTGTCTCACATGACAGTTTCTGTTCAAACACCGCTGCGTCAGTCAACGGCGCTCCGCTGAGCCTCATTGAAGTTGCATTTAAGCATAATGCTGACGTGCTCGTCGCGAATGTTCTGCCACAAACTGCAAGTTTGGAAAAAACTGTTATGGTGTCCCTGATTCTCAACCTGTGGATGTTTGTTAGTGAGTTTGGGAACTTATAGCAGAGCAAAGATGACAACATTTTTGCTCAAGACAGGGCAAGCTAGCCTAGCACAGGTAAAGCTAATCTACATTATACCGATGCTGCAGTGACGATGCAGTGACGATTCTCTCAGACCAATCAGTGACCTACAGTGTTTTCGCATCACGTTTGGTATGAGCTCGGGTCGCTTGGAACCGTAACCGAGGTGGTACGAAAAAAGTATCGGGTAGGGATGCATCGATACCACTTTTTTGGAATACGAGTACGAGTACGGGTACTTGCATTTCAGTACTTGCCGATACCGAGTACTTAATAAAAAAACATGATTTAAATTTACAGGTAACAGTTTTAGTCATATAATTTAACAAAAAAACAAAGGACTAGTTTTCCAGTTTGTTGTAAACTCTGCCTCTTTGGACAATTCAATTCAATTCAATTATATTTATATAGCGCTTTTCACAAAAGTCAATTGTTTCAAAGCAGCTTTACATAAATAGAAGCAGTGAAAAGCACAGATAAACGACAGATAGCACAACAAAATACATGATAGCATGAGCAGTTAAATTTGCTGCGGCTATGACTCAATATTATAAGTGCACGTATTACTAAAGCAACGTATAGAAGATGAAGCTAGGTAAAGCCCAAAAAGGCTGCCTCCTCGGGGTGAAAAACCCCCTAGGAGAAAAAAAAACCCCGGGCTTTTATCCGAGGAAAAATAAGTCCTAGGAGGGAAAAACCCTTGGGAGAACGGATAAGGAGATTTAGCAGAGATTAAGCGGTTCTGCCGGTGATCGTTGGTCAGGCATCAGCTGGGCATAACGTTGAAGGACGGCCAGTAGATCAGAGGTGTGCCGACTTTCACATCTACCGGGACTGGGTCTGTTTGTCTCGTTGTCCTCGGGTCGAGGACGAGACAGGGAGAGAAAAACAAAATCGTATTAGCGTAGCGGCCGTTCATATGTATTGAAGTGTCACACAGTGATGTGGTTTAACTCAGCTTAGTTCCAGACAGACTAACTATTGCGGCATAATTATATTATCCACAGTTGAGGATTTAGCAAATTGGGGGCCAATGCGAGGGTATATATGGTAAATAAGGGTCACCTTCCGATCTTTAAGAGAAAATGAAACCTGACGACCCGTTTGACTAAGGCCTAAATCCCCACTGTCGTCGTTAATGCAGGTTCAGTGGCAAACGGGTCTATATTGTATACCATTTACAGGACCAGGAGAAAACGCCAAAAACATCGCAACCCGACCATACGTGCTAACCCGTTTGACTAAGGCCGGAAGCCCCACTGTCGTCGTTAATGCAGGTTCAGTGGCAAACGGGTCTGTATGGCATACTATTCACAAGACACACGAAAGCGCGAAAAACGCAACCCAACCATACATACCAACCCGTTTGACTAAGGCTGGAGGCCCCACTGTCGTCGTTAATGCAGGTTCAGTGGCAAACGGGTATGTATGGCATACTATTCACAAGACACACGAAAGCGCGAAAAACGCAACCCAACCATACATACCAACCCGTTTGACTAAGGCTGGAGGCCCCACTGTCGTCGTTAATGCAGGTTCAGTGGCAAACGGGTCTGTATGGCATACTATTCATAAGACTTACGATAGTGCCAAAATCGCAACCCGACCATACGTGCCAACCCGTTTGACTAAGGCTGGAGGCCCCACTGTCGTCGTTAATGCAGGTTCAGTGGCAAACGGGTATGTATGGCATACTATTCACAAGACACACGAAAGCACCAAAATCGCAACCCAACCATACGTGCCAAACCGTTTGACTAAGGCCGGAAGCCCCACTGTCGTCGTTAATGCAGGTTCAGTGGCAAACGGTGGCAAACTATTTAATGCAATTCATTTTAAGTGTTCATGCAGAAAAGGTTTTTATTTATTTATTTGGTTGGTCTGTGTTATGACCGTGAGTGCTTTGTTCCGTGAAAATAACTATTGCGAGTTAAGAACCTTTACTAGACAAATTATGCGAATGCTTTGTTGAAGAGAAAAGTTTTAAGTCTAGATTTAAAATGATCGACTGTGTCTGATTCTCGGACATCGGTTGGTAAATCATTCCAGAGCTTAGGGGCTAAGTAGGAAAAGGATCTTCCACTTTTAGACACTTTTGATAGTCTAGGGATAATCAATAGGCCAGAATTTTGCGACCGTAGTGTGCGTGATGGATTGTATTCTGATAGTAATTCTCTAAGATATGAGGGTGCTAAGCCATTTAAAGCTTTGTAGGTGATTAGTGATATTTTAAATTGGATGCGATATTTAACTGGTAGCCAGTGTAAAGATGCCAGAATTGGGCTTATGTGGTCATACTTCTTAGATCGAGTAAGTACCCTTGCAGAAGCGTTTTGAACTAGCTGAAGCTTGTTGACCTGATTTGAATGGCATCCCCCGAGTAGCGAGTTACAATAGTCTATTCTAGAGGTCATAAAAGCATGAATAAGCTTCTCTGCGTCAGATGTAGACAGTATATGGCGTATTTTTGAGATATTTCTAAGATGGAAGAATGCTGTGCGGCAGATGTTGGCGATATGACTATCAAAGGATAAGTTGCTGTCGAACATCACACCTAAGTTCCTAACCGTGGAAGATGGCACCACAGTACAGCCATCTATGTGCAATTTGTAATCTGACATATTATGTTTGTAGCGATTTGGTTCAATAATAAGTACCTCTGTCTTATTGGAGTTGAGCTTAAGAAAGTTATGTGCCATCCAGTCACTAACATCGCTAATGCAGTCTTTTAGCTTAGAAAACGTTTGTGTTTCGCTGGGATGCGAGGAGATGTAAAGCTGGGTATCATCCGCATAGCAGTGAAAACTTATGTTATGTTTCCTGATAATGTCTCCTAGGGGTAACATGTATAACGAGAACAGGATAGGACCTAAAACTGATCCCTGACAACACAAGAGGCATGAACCCCTTACACGCCGCTCAGACATAGACATTTCTCAGACCGTGGTATCGATTCCAGGTATCGGGGTACTTTTAACGAGAATGTGGTATCGAGGCCGATACCCGATACCAGTATCGGTGCATCCCTAGCAGGGACGTGCACAGACATTTTGAGGGGCAGGGGCTCAAGTGAAATAAAGGGCACTTCTCATAATTATGTATAAAAAAGTATATATATTAACGCAATTCTGACTTCCTTTTTAAAAAAATATTAAAAAAGTTAATTAATTTTATCTTCCTCAAACTCACGCAATTGTTTAATTTTCAAAAGATGTCTACAAAATAATCAGTTGTTCACACAGACACCATGGTCTCCTTAGTAGTCTAGGTTTATAGAGCAGGAAAGGAAGCCATTACACAATGTGCATGTTTTGAAAACATTAAATTACACATTAATTACAAATTTGTTAAAATGCTAAAAACAAAGTTGTGACTGCTGAGTTAGCGCTACATGCCAATAAATGCTATATCATATGCTAGCGTTTAGCTGATTAGTTGTTACTCAAAATTTATTTTTGTCTGATAAGGGCTCAAAATATAAGGTCTGTTTACTAATGTGAGCTTCTGGCATGAGCCTCAGAGCAGAGCTCAACATTATTATTCATGACCCTTTCAAATAGGGCAAAAATAGTCCATTTCATTCAAATGACAAATTCTAGGGTTGTAAATGGACATGTAAAAACGTTTCTGGATAATTTTTGCACTTCATAAAGCAACATACCTTCTTTGTAATTGTCAAAGAACAATTTAAGATATTATGACAACACATCCTATGGCACCTTTAATCTTAGGTTTCATATTTATTAGGCTTACACATGTCAGAAACAACAAATATAGATTAGGCCTATTTTATTTGTATTTTATATTTTACTTTTTTGTGATGTCAGTGAAAATTCAGACTGGGCAAGTAAAATACTGAACCATCAGATTTCTTCCCAATCTACTCCAGCACTATGGAAGTTTTTTTTGGTCTTTTTTAAATTAATTAATTAAATTATAAAATAATAAATTAAATTATAAAATAATTAATTAAATTATAAAATAAAAAATAAAATCGCAAAATATGTCCCAAATTTGAAAATGAAATGCTAAAATAAAAATTTAAACATTATATTAAATTATTTAATTTTCATTTTTAACGTGATGAAGCATCATTCCGGCCAAATTGAAAATTTAAATTAAATTGATGATTTGACATTTTATTTTCAATATAATCTTGAGTCAAGACTGACAATATTAAAATAAAAAGGCAAGCTTGAAAAGGAATCTGTAAATATTTTTTTTAAAGGGCTTTTTATTCATGCCCAAGCAATAATAGGGACAAAATTAAAATAAAGTTCAGTTTTAATTTTATGTTCTCTTTTATTTATTGGTTTTCATTTTCTTTTTCATTTTCGTTTTCATTTTCGTTTTCAACTTGTATGCAAATTCAATGTTAATCAGTGGGTGGGGTTTACGTGCTCATAAAAAGTGGATTGGCTGAAGCAGCATAGATATGTGAAGCAGTGTTGCCAAGTCAGCGACTGTTTTGCCAACTTAGCGACTTTATTGCTACATCTAGCGACTTTTAGACCCATTTAGACAAACTTAGCGACTGTTTGGATTAATCTAGCTTCACATCTGTACAGAGAAGCTTCTGTGTCGCATGTACCGGCCCACGAGTGCTGGGTGGCGCTGTCTCGGTGAAATGTGCGTCTGGCGTCTCTGTACATGGAGCTGAGCAGCAACATATTAGACTGTACGAGCTGACGCGTGGATGAGATTCGCGAACATTGTTTACATGTCAAAGGAGGAACAAACAATAAAAAGGGGCTGGTCCACTGTTATATATGTGCGTATTTTCACACATTTGATCCAGTGAGGCGTCAGTCATTCTCATCAAATGCATACACATAGCACAGTGTGATTATCGTGCAATACATATGCCAAATTCCGGAAAGTATTGGCGTATCATATGCTCGCAAAATTGGAATTTGGCTTATGTATAGCACGATAATCACACTGCGTGTTATTTGTATGCATTTCATGAGAATGGACATACACAGACACGTCACTTACTTTTGCAGCGGGCACACTGGTACAGAACAGACCTTCAGCCTTTGTGACGGGGCTCAGCTTCGGCCCAATTTAAACCCTTCATCCTCATGTGTTACGCTGATTTGTGAGTAGGGCTGTGACCTTACAGGATTTTGTTTTACCGCGGTGAAGACGCAACAAAATCACGCGGTTACAGCACAACAACCCACCCCAGGAAAGCAGTAATCTTATATATTATTAAAACGACAAATTATATTAGCAATAACAGCATGAAATAATATGTATTTCTTTATGTTAACTTTTGTTTTTTATATCTTTTGAATATACTATTGATTATAGAACTTTTATGTCACCGTTTATAGCCCATTTTATACAATACATTTCATAGAATAACAACCTGAAAAGCTGTAGAAAGAATATGCAGTTTAAGATTGTTTCTGGTGAGTTGTGCAAAACCTGATTCCTATTTCTTTAGACATTGTTTTTCGGTTAACTGTCCGTGGATAGAAACGCACTTCTCCAAACTTGTTGAAACGCTGAATAATTTATTGTACAAAAAATGGGTTAAAAACAATGACAAAAACGGTTCCATAATTGATATTAAACTCAAAAGATATCGAAAATAAATAGTTTTTAATGTTATTATGATTAGTATGTTTAATTCGATTTTTTCAAAGTGGATACAAAACGAAATAGCCTATTGCATCATTCCGTAAATAACTGCGCAAAACTTATGGATACTCCAATCAATGCTTTCAATTTCAGCTGTCCATTTACATTATCAAGAAGATAAGACTTTTTTTATCCCGAGCTGGAGAAATTCACTTACAGCAGCTCCATATAAACACAGCATTCAACCAAATAACGAGTCGCGCTGTCGGTAAGCGCTCACCTGCCTTCATAACGATAGTTGTCATGTTTGCCCATTATAGTTTCAAATTATTATTATGCTATTATTATCATCACCAACACACAGTGCCTGCTTCTCCTTGAACGAGAAATAATGCGCGTGGCTCGGACTCCTTGCACATGAACTTGCATTGCACTGACATTTCCTTGCAGAGATGATGTTATTCGCGCAGGGGTTTAAACCAGGGAGTGAGTCGGTACCGTTCAAGAAATCAGAGCACCTGTGCATGACACGCTATATGTTTAAGAAGGTTGCGGCTGTGACATCACCGCAGCTGGCATCTCACGTATGGCCGTTTCAAGGTCGTTTCACACGGTACGCGGCAACAGCGAGTGTTTAGTTCTTTTTCAATGGGAGACGTGCGGAAAGCGGCAAAACGTGGGCGGTTACAGAGGTGAAGCGGAGTTGGTCCACACGCCTTGCCCGTGCACCCAAAATTCGGCTACTGCGGTGATGCGGTAACGCGTTATCGTCACAGCCCTTATGTGCTTGCTTCAGCTATGGTCAGAACTGTATGTTGTGTCCAGTGCAGTGTACAGAGTATACCCTGAAAGACTTGCATTTCACAGAGGACGCAAGTCCTGATACGATACTTGTAAAGACAACACATAGGCTGAATAAACAGATAATGTTCATATAAAAGTAAGTGACTGGTCGGTGTATGTCTTCAGCTCGTTAAACTGACGCCTCACTGGATCAGATGTGTGAAAATACACACATACATAGCGGACCAGACACTTTTAGTGTTTATAATGTAAACAATGCATGCGAATCTCATCCACGCGTCAGTTCGTACCGTCTAAATTGTTCACTGCTCAGAAAATGCACAGAGGGTAGACGCCAGGCGCACATTTCACCGTGACAGCGCCACCCAGCACTCGTGGGCCGGTACAAGCGACACAGTAGCCTATATGTACAGATATGAAGCTACGATTAATCCAAACAGTCGCTAAGTTTGTCTAAATGGGTCTAAAAGTCGCTAGATGTAGCAATAAGGTTGCTAAGTTGGGAAGCAACACAGTCGCTGAGTTGGCAACACTTCAGCCAATCCCATTTTTTTTAGCAAGTAAACCCCACCCACTGATTAACATTGAATTTGCATACAAGTTGAAAATAAAAGTGAACACGAAAATGAAAATGAAAATGAAAAAGAAAAACAGAACATAGAATAAAAAATGAACTTTACATTTATATTTTGTCCCTATTATTGCTTGGGCATGAATAAAAAGCCTTTAAAAAAAATTATTTACAGATTCCTTTTCAAGCTTGCCTTTTTATTTTAATATTGTCTGTCTTGACTCAAGATTATATTGAAAATGAAATGTCAAATCATCAATTTAATTTAATTTTTCAATTTGGCCGGAATGATGCTTCATCACGTTAAAAATGAAAATGAAATAATTTAATATAATGTTTTAGTTTTTATTTTAGCATTTCATTTTCAAATTTGGGACATATTTTGCGATTTTATTTTTTATTTTATAATTTAATTAATTATTTTATAATTTAATTAATTAATTTAAAAAAGTCCAAAAATACCTTCCATATGACTCAAGATTATATTGAAAATAAAATGTCAAATCATCAATTTAATTTAAATTTTCAATTTGGCCGGAATGATGCTTCATCACGTTAAAAATGAAAATTAAATAATTTAATATAATGTTTAAATTTTTATTTTAGCATTTCATTTTCAAATTTGGGACATATTTTGCGATTTTATTTTTTATTTTATAATTTAATTAATTATTTTATAATTTAATTTATTATTTTATAATTTAATTAATTAATTTAAAAAAGACCAAAAAAAACTTCCATACAGCACTCCAGTATAACACATTATAATTATTTAACAGCCATTACAAAAAAAGCAAACAAAAAAGCTTACTACTGTAGTTAGCAAGTATATTATTGTTTGTGCTTTATTATTTTATGAGCAGTCTATTTAAACTACATACACTACACTGTTACAAGTTTGCAACTCCTCAGGTTAATATGGGATTGCCATGGAAAACAATGTCCCTGAATCGTTATGTGTAACAACAACGTGTCCCATATTTTGTGCATAAAACTGTTAATATAAGAATGCTTTCTTCCTCACACACTTACCGGTAGCTGCCTGCATAATCAAGCACATGATCGCGTATCGTTCAGGCTGAGCTTTGGCGCTTCAAGCGCGAATGATGCAGCACGAGTGTAGACAGACCAATCATAAAGCGAAGTAAGTTAGAGAGGCGGGACTAAGGAAAGGTAAAGCCAATCATATTAGCGATTTGAATTTTGGAGGCGGGACTCATCTGTTAACCTTTTGTGTGCCACAAATAGCGCTATTTTTCTTTATATAAGAGTTTAAATCTCATTTAAATGATTTCTGAATAAATTCATGTTAAATTAAATAAGCAGCAAGTAAAAAACACAAGAAACAGACAGACATCAGTTGTTATATGAATAAAGATCATATTATTTTTTTTTTAAAAAGCACCCCAGAAAAAAAGGGCACTTTCTCTCCAGGAATAAAAAGGGCAGGTGCTCAAGCCCCCTTTGATGTCTATGTGTGCACGTGCCTGCTTGGGAGATATATATATATATATATATATATATATATATATATATATATATATACACACACACATTGAAACGGAAGGAGATTAAGCGGAGATTAAGCGGAGATTAAGCGGGTTCTGCCGGTGGTCATTGGTCAGGCATCAGCTGGACATCACGTTGAAGAACAGCCAGTAGATCAGAGGTGTGCAGACTTTCACATTTACCGGAACTGGATCTGTTTGTCTCATTGTCCTCGGGATCGAGGACGAGACAGGGAGAGAGAAACTAAATCTTATTAGCGTAGGGGCCGTTCACATAAAAAGCAAGTGTCACACAGTGATGTGGTTTTAGTCAGCTCGGTACCGGACAGGCTAACTATTGCTGGTTAAGTGTATTACATATAATTGATGATTTTAGAAAATTTTTGTGGGCCCAGGGCGAGTATATGTATGGGGCCCCCCATATGAGCTTTAAAACAGAAACAGAACTCGTTTGACTAAGGCCAGAGGCCCAATGCCGTCGTTAATACTAACGTACAGTGGCAAACGGTTCTGTATGACATACTATTTTAAGATCATGAAAAAAAGCCAAAATTGCAAACCGACTGTATTTGGCAATTAAGACTCAATCGACAACTAATTCAAAGTTTCAGCATATTACTAAAGAGTATTAATGACATTTACCATGCTTTGGAGTGTTGACGAAAAAAGGTTTTAATTTATTCATTAAATTATTTATTTATTAGGTTGTACAAGCTAGCTATTGGGAGATAAGTACCATTACTAAAACAAACTATGTGAATGCCTTGTTAAAGAGAAAAGTTTTAAGTCTAGATTTAAAGTTATCTACTGTCTCTGATTTTCGGACGTCGGTTGGTAAATCATTCCATAGCTTAGGGGCTAAGTAGGAAAAGGATCTGCCACCTTTAGACACTTTTGATATTTTAGGGATAATTAAAAGTCCAGAATTTTGTGACCGCAATGCACGTGATGGATTGTTTTCTGATAATAATTCTCTAAGATATGAGGGTGCTAGGCCATTTAAGGCTTTGTAGGTGATTAGTAATATTTTAAATTGTATGCGATATTTAACTGGTAGCCAGTGTTAAGATGCCAGAATTGGGCTTATGTGGTCAAACTTCTTGGATCGAGTAAGAACTCTTGCAGAAGCATTTTGAACTAGCTGAAGCTTGTTTACCTGATTTGCATGGCATCCTCCGAGTAACGAGTTACAAAAGTCTATTCTAGAGGTCATAAAAGCGTGGATAAGCTTCTCTGCATCTGATGCAGACAACATATGGCGTATTTTTGAGATATTTCTAAGGTGGAAGAATGCTGTGCGGCAGACATTGGAGATATGGCTATCGAAGGCTAAATTGCTGTCGAACATCACACCTATATTCTTAACCGTGGAGGTTGGCACCACAGTGCAGCCATCTATGGGTAACTTGTAATCTGTCATATTATATTTGTAGCGATTCGGTTCGATAACAAGTATCTCTGTCTTATTGGAGTTTAGCATAAGAAAGTTATGTGCCATCCAGTCACTTATATCGCTGATGCAGTTTGATAGCTTAGAAAACTGGTGTGTTTCGCTAGGATGTGAGGAGATGTAAAGCTGTGTGTCATCTGCATAGCAGTGAAACTGTATGTTATGATTCCTGATAATATCTCCTAGAGGTAACATATATAACGAGAACAGGATAGGACCTAAAACTGATCCCTGCGGTACGCCGTATTTAACCAGGGAGTGATATGACTCTTCCTCATTTACATAAACAAAGTGATAGCGATTGATTAGATACGATCTGAACCAGGCTAGCGCCTGACCACTGATGCCAACATAGTTTTCTAGCCCAGTGGTTTTCAAACTTTTTTAGGAGCGACCCTAATTTAAAAAAATAAAAATTATGCGACCCACACTCTACAACCCCCCCCCCCCCAGTAGCATGAAGCAGGGCGGGGCCGAAAGCCGTCAAAGTGGAGTGAGCCCGGTGAAACGTGCACGCGCGCATCTGAATGTATTACCTAATGAGCAGACCCGACGCCAGACACAAATTCACGGATGGGCATTTCATTTTTTCAGGGGGCACAAATGAGATCAAACTCACTGCAATTCATAATATCATTAATTATGAAAATGGGCAAAAAACGAGGAAGAACTGACATACGCAACACAACGGAGGAGTCTTAAAGATTGGACCTAGCTCATACTGTAGCAGTTTAAAAACACATCGCAGGGCTCGATTTCAATGCTTGTCCGCTTATCAGGGACAAGTAACGTTAGATTAAAACGCCAATAACAATCACCAAAACACGCTAATGATTCTGCATCCTTTAGTCTCAATGACAACCGAAAGTGCATATTGTAATAACGCTAAATTAAACAAATAAGTGCAGCAAACACAAAGTGAGTTAACACTGACAAAGTGGGTTAAACATACTGCGGTAAAAATGTGAAGTTTTTAATATCATGATACAGTTAAGCAGCATCACATCACGGTTGAAAATGTGACAGATTTCATGACAGTTCACTAAACAAGTAATTAATATTAAGCCACTTACATTTTAGACGCAATGTTGACTGTTTTTGTGGTTTCAGCAGCGAAAACAGTTCAAAGATAACAGCAGAACCATAACGTGTCAGTCTTACTGCAAAACTCAACCGTGTCGTAACGGTGGCGCTTTGCTTAGCAAACAACTAAACATTTCCGCGCTCACTTTCGACAAACCAATCAAATACATTAAAAATATATATTTTGTTAAATCAGACCAAACACATTTTTATTTTTATTTAGGAGTTTTTATTTCCCCTTGCATCATTTAAAAAATGGCTGTGACCCCGTGCGCAATTTAATCTGCTGTCTATGAATTTAATACAGTAAGCTGCGCACGCACATGGGTCATGTGACACAGTGGTGGAGTATTTTTTATTTAGTGTATTTAAAAGATATTTTACTGTGCTTTTATTCAAGTGTGTTGTAATTATTATAGTTTTTATAATAAAATTGAATAAATTATTTTAGTAACATTTTTTTGAAATCTTTCTGGCGAGTGGCGACCCAGTTTTTAATTTCCGCGACCCACCAGAGGGTCGCGACCCAGGGTTTGAAAACCACTGTTCTAGCCTATTAAGTAAGATTGTGTGATCTATTGTGTCAAAGGCTGCACTAAGGTCTAATAATATAAGGAGTGATATTTCGCCACGATCGGATGTTAGGAGAAGGTCATTTGTAACTCTAAGCAGCACTGTCTCTGTGCTATGGTGGGGCCTGAATCCTGATTGGAACTTTTCATACGTACTATTATTTGCTTAGAATGTGCGTAGCTGGCTTGCCACTACTTTTTCTATTATTTTGGAAAGAAAAGGGAGATTTGAGATTGGTCTAAAGTTATTTAGATCTCCCTGGTCAAGGTGTGGTTTTTTAATGAGCGGTCTAATAACTGCTAGTTTGAAAGCTGTTGGAACGTAGCCTAATTCTAGTGATGAGTTAAAGACATTTAGTACTGGGTTAGACACTACAGGGAATACCTCTTTGAGTAATTTTGTGGCAACGGGGTCAAATATACAGGACGATGATTTGGATGACGTTACAAATGTAGAGAGCTCTTCTATTGTAGTAGGTTTAAATGACTCAAGGGGCCCTATCTTGCACCCAGCGCAATTGACTTTGTCAGTGACGCATGTATCATTCGTATTTTGGACCGGCGCACAGCGGGTTTTTCCCTCCACAGACGCACGTCGGCAAACTAGGGAATGAACTTGCGCTCCCTGGGCGGTTCAGCGCAAAAAAAGAGGCGTGTTCCGGCGCAAACCATCCCTGATGCTATTTTGCAGTTTCAAAAACAATTGCGCCACTGACCAGAAAAAAAAAGTTTAAAGGGCGCATGCTTGACCATAATGTATAGCGTGCACAACGCGCACACACTTTGCTTATCTAATCTACACAGATGCAACAGTTATTTTTGCAAATCATAAATTGTTACACTTATAAATATTAATATACGAGATAAGGGGAATCATAATGGTGAGCATTGTGGTGATAGTTTTTATTTATTGTGTGGCTGCGTTAAAAAATTCTCATGCAAATAACGATTAAAATATTTTCATAAGTTTGTTGTGTGGCTGTATTACGTTTATTTTATGTAAATAATAATTAAAATGCTTTCATAAGAAACCTTAATGTATATGAACTTGATTTGTAAAAGAACTTTGGGGTTGGACCTTGCTTGCGTTTCTTGGGTCCGATTTCAAAGCCCCCAAACCCTTTCAGCGGTGAGGGTGGACGCAGCGATGTCCTCTGCTGGCGTCTGTGTAGAGGCAGATCCACCTCCCTTTACACGGTGTGCCCGATTTATGCTGGCAAGCTTGGGACTCCCCCGTCTCCTGACATCATTGTAACACTTGCGGCACAATGTCCTGGGGATGTCAGCTGATGAGACAATTGCGGCTATTTCCTCTCACGCCTGTTTAACCGACGCTGATTTGGGCGGGTTTCTCCCATCCCCATACAAAATAACTTCTCTGTCTTTGACTGCTCTTACAAGAACGGGGGTCTCCTCGGCTGTAAACCGCTCCTGGCGTACGCCTGGTAAATCTGTCATAATAATAGCAACCCGCCATGGAACTTGCGCCCTTGCGTTTAAAGGGAATGTTGGATAGCGTTCTGATTGGTTTATTTGACGTTACGCCCAAACCACACCTATGAATAATGAACCTACTTCAGACCAACCCCTTATTGATTTGCGCCTGGCGCAAGAGTTATTTCTCACGTCGGGAAAATAGCAACAGCGCCCAAGATCCGCCCACAAACTCACTTGCGCGTTGCGCTTCGCACTTGCGTTTCAGATCGTTAAAATAGGGCCCAAGATGTTCGTATGGTAAGCTAGCGTTAAATATATTACTGGGTAGAGTGGTGGCTGCTTGGGTACCTACAATGTTTTCCCTAATAATCATAATTTTCTTAGTAAAGAAGTTCATGAAGTCGTTACTATTGTGTGGGAGTTTATTAGTGGGTTCTGTTTGTTCTTTATTTCTTGTCAGTTTCGCAACTGTGCTAAAGAGGAAGCGAGGGTTATTATGATTTTCTTTAATAAGATTGCTGAGATACGTAGATCTGGCGATTTTTATAGCCTGTCTGTAGTGTTTAACACTCTCTTTCCATGCTGCACGCCATACCTCTAACTTTGTGCTTCTATAATTTCTTTCCATTTTTCTAGCAGCCTTTTTAAGGGCTGCGGTATGATGGTCGTACCATGGAGCTGGCGTTTTTTCTTTGATTCTCTTTTTTCGAATTGGAGCTATGGCATCCAATGTGTTAGAACAAATACTTTTCAGGTTTTCTATTACAATATCTAGATCTTCAGGGTTATCTGCTACATGTTTCATTTGGGACAGATCTGGAAGAGTGCTAATAAAGTAAATTTAGTGGTGGAAATTATTGTTCTGGCTAGTCGGTAGCATATTGTGAATCGAGTGATCCTATCTAGAAGTACAGTGTATGACACAAGGTAATGGTCAGAAACTGCATCACTCTGAGGTGATATTTCGATGTCATTAATATTGAGCCCGAGTGACAGAATTAAGTCTAATGTGTGCCTACGAGTATGCGTGGGCCCTGTCACGTTTTGTCTAATATCGAGAGAATTTAGAATATCCATAAACGCTAATCCTAATGTATCTGTTGGGTTATCAACGTGTATATTAAAGTCACCAACGATAAAAGCTTTATCTACAGTGACTACGAGGTCAGACAGGAAAATTGATATTTCTTTAAGAAAATCTGCATGATGGGCCGGAGGTCTATAGATTGTAGCAAGGACAAAAGAAAGCTGTTTATGGTTACGATCAGTTATTTCCATATTTAACAACATTATTTCAAAATAATTAAATTTTAGTTTGGATTTATGGTTTACTTTAAACCATAAATCCGAACTAAAATTTAATTGTTTTGAAATAATGCTGTTAAATATGGATCACCGTGTCAAATGTGTATAAAAGGAGACAAGAAACATCCATTCATTCGCTCTTGTTCTTCAGAGCTCGCTAGTGTGATTTCTCTTTTAGTAAATACGAAGAAGTTTGCTGTTGGCGTGATGGCACACCAGCAGATTCGTCTTGAAACATCTGATGGGAGCTTCAGCAAGTTTTCAGAGCATTCTCTAAAAGAGCAATTTCCACACAGAATGAATGTCCTTTTAAGGATGGTTTTTCATTTTTATGCTTCTTAGAGCGGAAGATTTCTCTCCCCCGCTGACAGGCACATTCCCTCTCTCAGCTCTCTGTCATTGTTGTGTCTGGTATGCGCACTGCGCCTTTACCTGGATCACACACGGAACATAAGAACTTCCGACCAGCTCTTTGTCCAATTTGGAGGACAGCAGAGGGGAATGATGTCTCCAAACAGAGGTTGGCACACTAGATTGTGAATGTCATCACTTTGGCTTACCGCTCCCAGGAGCTACCATGCCCATTTGGAGTGAGGGCTCACTCCACTAGAGGTGTTGTCTCCTCTTGGGCGCTGGCGCAGGGCGCCACCCTAACAGACATATGTAGAGCTGCAGGTTGGACAACGTGTAACATGTTTGCCCAGTTTTATAACCTCTGGGTAGAACCAGTGTCAGCCCAGGTCCTCCAGGGTAACAACAACTAGCCCGGTGTCTGTCTAGGCGTCTTGCTTGCCTAGCACCCTCTCCCCTCCTTAGGTGAGTAGGGTCCTATACCAACATACCCTTCTATCGAATGGGTTGGTACCTTTCCATCAGTGGCTTTCCCAAAACAGACTGAGTGGAGCGGTCTTTATCAGTTCAGGAGAAAAGGTGACACGAGTTGAGCCGCATGGGCCCAATCCAGACAAAGGAAAAGTGGCCTGGGCCTGGGCATCGAGGACCAGGCCAGAATGCCCTGCATTGAAAGGTGCAAAGCCCTATTGTTTTTCTTATATTTAGGGCCCGAGCACAGAGGAGCAGGCCAGAATATCCTGCATCGAAAGGTGCGAAGCCTTATTGTTTTCCTTAGAATTTATCATTAGAGCCCGAGCACCGAGGAGCAGGCCAGAATGGCCTGCACTGAAAGGTGCGAAGCCCTATCGTTTTTTCTCAAATTCATTATTTTTACAGTTTTTTTCAGTCGCTAACAAACATTTGTCCAATCAGTTGTCACACTTTCAAAACTCTAAACACAATTAGCACAGCATCTGTCTTTTGTGGCCATACAATTCATTCATTTCATGTCATTTTCACACAATATTCAGTCAGTAAACACATTTCCACAATGCTTACATTTTCCTAACATACAAGCTATACCTCCCACCAAAATTATGGATTTATTTTTGTAGTATTTACAAATGCTTACACACAACATCCCACAATAGCAAAAACAATATTCCAAACCATAGATACAGTATAAAAACCTTTATATTGGGTAAATTGGGCCAACCACAGCTGATTCCAGTCTGGCTTAGGTTATTTTTTCTTTTACATTGATGCTTACAGTATACAGTAAAAGGAAGACTTTGAGGAGTGATGTTTTTGAAAACAGAAACAGACAAACACTGTAATGTCTGGACGAGGAAGCATAAAAGCAAGGGGCACATGAAGTAGACCAGGCCCAGTGAGAGGTGCAGTGAGAGATGCAGTGAGAGGTGCAGGGCCAGGGAGAAGAGCAGGCCCAAGGAGAGGGCAATGTAGAGGTGTAAGAATGCATGGTGGTGGCATTCCAAGGGCTGCAAAAACAGTAGTCAGTGATGAAATTCACTGATTTCAGTAAGAGAGGCTGGTGAAAGAGTGCAGCCAATTTTAGGAGGCTGCCTCCAATATACGCATCTTTCAACAAACTAACAAAACTAACTAACTATTGCATTTTACATGGATTGTTTCTATTCTCACTTGACATGTCAATAAGGTCATACAGTAATGCATATGTAAAAAATTTTGTCCCTCTAAAGAATGCAACGTCTTTCACCCTCTGGGAGAAGAGGAAAGCTCCTCAAAAATGATCAAGATCAATACTGTAAAACTTTTTCTGTTCTATCATATTGTGTTTCTACTTTACCTCCTGTAGTCAAGAGTAAGGGGAAAACTGCTTTTTACTGAAATGCTTTAGAATTGTGAACATTGCTGTCAGTGTTGGGAACGTTACTTAAAAAAAGTAATTAGTTATAGTTACTCACTACTTGTTCCAAAAAGTAACTGAGTTAGTAACTGAATTACTCTATAATAAAAGTAACTCGTTACCAGGGAAAGTAACTATTTGCGTTACGGTTAAAAAAAACTTGCTATATGTCAAAGAATTTGTATTTTTTTAGCAGTTTTCACATGTCAGTTGAAATGGGTAGAACAGACAGGTGATCATACATAACTTTCCATATTTATTGCACGTCAACAGACAGCAAGAGTTTTATCCTACACTTCAAGTATTATCTTTGTAAGAAAAGTAAACAGTTACACCATATAAAGTGCATTTAACTTCAGCAAACTAAATTAAATAAAACTCTCTCAACCTGAGACAACTGGTCAAGTAAATAACCTGTACTTCCAAGTGTTTTGTTCACAAAAAGTTAACTTTTAAACAACAAAAAGTGTGTTTGCTCTGTAGTCGTATTCTTAATTAAATAAATCAAACTCCCAACGTCAGACAACTGGTCTGGTAGACATTCTGTACTTCAGGTATTTTCTTCAAAAGTAAACAGTTAAATAATATAAAGTGTGTTTGCAATAACTGTAGCAAATTAAATAAATCAAACTGAGATAAATAGTCTGGAAGACATAGGCTGCTGTATTTCGTTTTCTTCATTAAAAAAGTAAACAGTTTAACAATATGATTCATTAAATTAGAGTTGCTTACAACGGATGTCGACAAAGTCTTCGCTCCCGGACCTAATGTACACATTACATGCACGTTCTTGCTTTGACCACAATGAATTTGAAGTAGTGCTTATATCTCCACCTTGAAAATGCCAACTTTTCATCGGATTGCTCCTCCTGACTCGCCATCTCTTCTGCTGCCGCGAATCTCTGTTTAGCTGTTGCGTGTGTGTGGGTAAATTCCAAATGCCGTTTGTGCGCCCTTGAAGGGCACTTCGCGAAGGGGATGTAAAATCCAAATAAACAGAAAAAGACGCTGTATTTTATCACCAAGTGTATTTTAATTAGCCACACTATCAGACAACATTGCGCAACTTTATCTAGAGTTTATACATCAAGAGATTTGATCTTCGAAGGGAATAGGGCATAGTGATCATCACTTTCGATTGGAATTCGCCCTGTGTGTGTGTGTGTGTGTGTGTGTGTGTCGCCGCAGGTGCGTGCGCTGGCATGTGTATAACAACACTGGCTCTGATTGGCTACCATAAAACACATTACTCTGCCTTAGCCAATCATAATCGCTTATCTCGTTATTTACCTACCTCCTCACTAGCTGTGTGAGCCAGGGTTGCGTTTGGATCACACAGGTTAAGTCAGTGCATAGTAACGCACCGCATTTAACGTCCGGTAACGTTAACGGCGTTGTAACGGCGGGAAAAGTAATTAATTAGATTAGCCCGTTACTGAAAAATGAACGTCGTTACGTAACGCCGTTCTTTTAAACGGCGTTATTCCAAACACTGATTGCTGTACATGTGGACACACAGTTCCCAACCAAGACAGTTATTGTAAAAACGGTGGATTGCATGTTTTGCATGCAAATACCTGTAAAACTGAAACATAAAAGTCTATGCAGTTTTGTAATGTCAACAATAGCCAGTATTTTGAAACCTAGTGTACTTTAATTGATTGCATGTACCTTGTGAAGTGAAAAGAAGTGTTATTCTTTGAAAGAATAATTTTATTTTGAGTCAGATTTCCAGTGTTATGGTAAAGTTATTATGTGCAGAGAAAGATTTGTTCTATTTTGAAATGAAGAGTTAGTATTTATTTATCAAAATGTGTTTTTGAGAAGAAAATTATGCATTTGGCCAATTGTGTTTTGTAGGTGGAACTCTGTGTTAAGTGTTTAGAAAAATTATCTGAAGTATGGTTAAGCGCTTGTTAGCGATTGAAAAAACTGTAAACACTTGAGCTAATTTGGGTCCCTTAACATACTCAAAAACTCTTGAAATTTGGCACACACGTCAGAGTTGCGTGTCACTAGGCTCACGCAAAGGCTGGAACACAGGCGTGGCAAGGGAGCCCTGTAGCACCCCCTGTAATGCAAAAACAAACATTGGTGCACAGATCCGGCAAACATGTACGCACATGTACGAAAGTTGGTACGCATATAGATCTTATCAACCCAAACGACTTTTGGAGTCAAACATATTAGCTCCGCCCAACAGGAAGTCAGCCATTTTTAATTGTTTAAAAAAATGCATGTGGTGAACTTTAAATACAACTCATAGGGAATTCTTGGGATTGACACCGAACGTGGTGAACATGATGCTGAGACATTGCACTTGCTAAATTGCAAAGGGAATTTTGATATCTTGAACAGTTCTGCCATGGCGGGGCAACAAATTTATGGCAAAATCAGAGAAACAGGAAGTGTCTAATATCTAAGGCAAAAAATGTCTTATTGTGATGACACGCATCATCACAATGTTTGTTCATCTGAAGATTCTGATTGGATCAATGTGCCTATTGTGACTCCCGGGTTTAGCCTCACCAGTAGGCACCAGGAAGTGTTTCAGTAATAAAGGTGGATATTTTGACAGTTGCATACGGTAAACTTTTAAATACTCCTCCTAGGAGATTCATGCCATTGAACCCAGATTTGGCCAACATGATGCAAAGACACATTGGAGATGCTAAATTGCGAACAGATTTTGGATATCTTGAACGCTGTTACCATGGCAACGCATCAAAGTTTACTTTAATTCAGGCATATTTAAGGTTCTTTGCATGCTTAGACAGAGGCGATTCTAGGGTCTATGGGGGCTCCAAGCAGAAAATTCCCTGTGTACAAGAAGTGTGCAATACGTCTATACAATATCCTTTGCCACTATTCTACAGTGCAATAGTTACTGCGAAAGATACATATAATCCTCATCATACCTAACTTTATTAACATGTTTGGATGCATAAATGGCATAACATGTTTGGAAATAATGACAGCAGAGAAATATTTTCTACATTATACAATGATAGCAATTTCATTGTTTATACAAGAATATTTTAAGAAACCAGTCATTTTATGACTGCTACTAAATAATCTCAGTCATAGTTACTGCTAACTGTTATGTAAGTTAGTGTCCTAGAGTTAAATATTAGTAAACTAAATATTAATTTCATATCTGAAAATACAGAACAGTATAACACATACATCTGTTGATTTTCTCAGCAACAATGCAATTCTACAGACTTGACAAAAGGTTTTCCTGAGATTTGTTTGATAATGTTTGAGACCTGACAGGGTGGGGATGTAATTTGTCTTACCTCTCTTAATGAACTCATCATCTCTCATTTCTTCTTCCCTTTCCCTGCTTTGCACAAAACATTTCTGATGTGTATCTACAGAAGCCAATAATGATCGAGTCAAAATAAAATTAGCATTGTTATTTAGAAACTTCCTTTAGTCTCGTCATGTTTTCATAAGCTAACTCACTCGCGTGGCGTCTTTTGAATGCGGTTGTGCGCGAATGAACGCAAAGACGCGCGCGGACATGAATACGTGCGTGCACGCGTCATTGCGACTGCTTCGTCGCTTTTACAAGCGTAAATTGGGTAACTACATTGCATATAGATCCGTTTTTGCCGCGATTGTCTTTGTAAAGGATTGCACTAGTTAACTGTTAAAATTTAAACTTGAGATTTACACCAGAAGATTTACACTTGGGCACGTGCCTGACTGGAGCTGGACCGGGCACATTAAACCACATGTGGGTACAGAGGGCTGCTCACTTTAGCGCCTTTTATATGCGGTTAAATTGTTTTAAATCACTTGAGTGTTATCATTTTCAAGCCTTTGAAACACGTGCAAATGATAAACTTTTCCTATTTAAATTTGCGGATTAATCTGGCAATCACATGCGAGCCAAACCGTGGGTTGTGATCCATACGGATCAACTGCGACATTACGACTGAACGATACAACGTAACCAATTCGCTACGTTCATTTTCAAAACTGGCAAGTTATCCACCTGGGTTGGATTTTGACTGGGCTAAGCCAATGTCAATCAACATTCCATCCAATCGGAATTTTGATATGCAGTCATGTTGTTCATCTACCGGGTGTAGCTGGCCATCCGAGAAACAAACTCGGGGGCCCTCTAGTGGCTCGGGGCTCCAAGCAGTTGCCTGCCTTGCCTGTTGACAAGGTGCGCCTCTGTGCTTAGATTAACCCAGGAGAATCCAAAAACCCATTTCTTCTATTGAACAAATTTGACTCCTTGGGTTCTCCAGGGTTAACTAAAAATTTGGCACACATCGGAGTTGTCAGCTGATAAGTATGGACATAAAGGTCAGACAAAGGTGTGTCTCTTAAGTGGCTCACTAGTGCCCCTGTTTGTCTAAAATGTGGGGTTTCTTTTACCTACAGTACCCACATGGGTCAGTAACAACATAAAAAATTGTTGCCCACCATGCATAATTTTCCCACCATCACTGCTTGCAGCTATATTATTTTTTATTATTTAAATGATTAACACTTTTGGGCACTTTGGGTCCCTTAACATGCTCAAAAAATTTGGCACAGACGTCAGAGTTGTCGGCCATTAGGACTGGGCAAAGGCTGGAACATTGCCGTGGCAGTAGGGCTCGCCAGCGCCCACTGTAATGCAAAACAAATATTGGTGCACAGTTTGTGAAAACATGTATGCACATGTATGCTCGCCCTCACTGCTTGCAGGGATATTTTTTTCTGTGTTTTGATGTGATGCTGTAAGATCACTGCATGATAATACTGATATAATATTATATTTACCAAGTTTATTTTACCCATAACAGTTCGCTGCAGAGACCCCTTCCTCGCCCCTGTGCCAATCTTTGCCCATGGCAAATGGCCATCAATGAGTTTTTGAGCATGTTTAAAATCATTTATGTGGAAAAAATAGTTACAGCACATTTTAACTTTTATTATATAACAAAATTATTTAAACTATGTCTTTGAAAAGGATAACTGCCTTTCTCTGTGTTAGAGTGATTAATCTCCTAATGGCTATTCTTCACTACCCGATCTGACCCTTTAAACCCCCAGTCACATGACTTACATAATCACTGCATAGCCTATCAGACTGCATGTGATGAAAACTCTGCCTAAGGGAGTGCAGTGTCCTGGCAACTTCCAGCATGCCATTCTTATATGCTGTAAGCTAGACAGCAATTACATGTGGAGTCATTGCTCTGATCCGCTTAGATAATGAACTGAAGCCAGAATTCACCTGTATTCTGATGCAAACATTTTTACCTTATGCATACTTCATTACATCTAATGTTTAAAAGACTGTTTTTGACTGTTTTTTGACAGTTTAAAATACTTTGTTATATATATTTTTATTTATCTGAGCTGTCGTTGAGTTGCTCAACAATAGACTAGAATGCTTCTAATACATAAAAGAATCAAGATCAGCTTGGCAAATAAGGTTATTAACCCTCTGGGGTCAAAGGGGTTTTTAGGGCCCTGAAGAAATTTTGACCTTTGACATTTGTGTTTTTTTCAGTTGCTTAAAAACATAATAATGGCAAAAGTCTCATAACACTGTGTTCAGCACAAACTGGGCTACAATATTGTATGATCAACATATATGTACATGTTTGTATTTTTAAGTCCACAAAGTCTTTTTTAACATGTTTTCCCAAGACTTTTCAAAACAGGATCTTGTAGTCTAGAATTCTTTTCTTGAAAACCATTCTGCCTACTCATTCACATGCAACAATATATTGATTTACAATTTCAAAGTCACTTTCTGGTTATAGTCGGGGAGGCAAAGTCTCAAAAATGGGTTGAACCTGACATGGTCTGCCATACTTTTTATTTCAGTTTTTTCTGTTAACTTTGACCCCGAGAACCAATAATTGGAGGGTCTGCTCTGCCGGAAATATCGCGAAAAAAAATTGTGGCCATTTTAGTGAATGCACCCCTTATTTTTAGCAGAAACTTGTGAAAAATTATTTTTTCCTCAAATTCTCAGTGGGTTGTGTAAGCTGTCAATAAATGCATTCCCGATACACAGAACACATGTGCTGACAACATCCACTGAAAAAATAACTCTTAAAACACATTTCTGCTTAATTTTGCATCAATTTAATGCAAAAAAGTAGGCGTTTTTCACTTTTTTCCAATATTTTCATCTTTACTTCATTGGCAATCAACTATTCCCCAAAGTTATGACATCAGTCAATATACCATTCTTTTCAACAAACAGTATACTCATTCCACAGAAACAATTATAAAAATCCAACCAAAATCAATGGATTTTTGATGATTTCACTACTAGTTGGCGATCAACAGGCTCAGAACCTTAAAGGACAAGTTCGGTATTTTACACTTAAAGCCCTGTCTTCAGATTGTTTATGATGAAATAGAACAGTTTTGACTGAAATTTCGACATATGCGGGTGCCCCGAGAATTTCGGGGGTTTGTGTTTCACCTCCCACCTTTACAATGGGTTTAATGGTGCACTGGAACAATCCTTCCTAAAATGCATTAAACTTTCGTTTACAAAGACGTGAAACTCACCGAGTGGTCAGGGGTGTTCCCTGGTATGCTCACACAAAAATCCCTGCAAAATATGTATTCCAACAGGTTTTATCGTAGTTTTTGCCAACTCCATTGGCTTGTATTAGTTGTGCTGTGAGGTACGGTATTACTCCGCGCCGGGAACTTTGTTTCTATTCTTGCAATTGGCAATGGCGGCTTAGCGCCACCACCTGGGCTGGAGTGTCTATTATTCAAGCTCTCAGCGGAAGAATGTACGGGTGTGAGGCGTTTGGAAAAATAGGTCCACAAGTTAACAACGAACGCTAAAACAGCTGTTAGAAAGCATCTTTTGCAGCGATTTTTGTGTGAGCATATCAGTGAACACCTCTGACCACTCGGTGAGTTTCACGTCTTTGTAAACGAAAGTTTAATGCATTTTAGAAAAGATTGTTCCAGTGCACCATTAAACCCATTGTAGAGGTTTGCTCCGCAACATCAGGCTGCCAAGGCAGCGGAGGAAGGCAAAACAAATTATTACGCGTTTTTGCCTTGATGGCCTTTCATACTGAGCTCAGTTTGGAGCAGCATTCGGAGGCTGCAAGCCGACCTGCGAGCCTGTTCTCTGTGCTTCCCCTAACGAGGAAAGGGCACGAGAGGAGACAGGCTCGACACGAACACTAAAATCTAATGAACGTATTAGGTGTCGCCCAACCAGCAGCTCTGCAGATGTCTGTTAGCGAGGAAACACGAGCAAGTGCCCAAAATGAGGCAACACTTCTAGTAGAGTGAGCTCTCAAATTAAATAGACACGGAATGCCCTGCAGATTATAAGCAAGGGTGATAATAACAACTATCCAATGAGACATCCTCTGCTTAGTGACAGCTTTCCCTCTCTGCTGACCACCGAACAAACAAAGAGTTGATCTGAGGTCCTGAGGCTTTGTGTGCGATCCACGTAGAGGCGTAATGATTATTGTATAATAAAGCCTTGGTTGGGTCTGCCTCCTCCGGGGGCAGTGCTTGCAAGCTCACCACCTGATCTCTGAAGGGAGTGGTGGGAACTTTGGGCACGTAGTCTGGTCTGGGTCTCAGTGAGACAGCAGGACCAAACTGAAGGCACGAATCGTCAACAGAGAATGCATATAAATCCCTTACTCGCCTCACGGAGGCCAATGTAGTAGGGTCAGAGTTTTCATTGACAAAAACTTCAGACTCGCAGACTGCAAAGGCTCGAACGCGGGATCTGTAGGGCTTCAGCACCATGGACAGGTCTCAGGGAGGAATAGAGGGAGGGCGCGAGGGGTTTAGCCTGCGAGTGCCTCTTAAAATCTAATAACCAAATCATGCTGGCCAACTGATCTGCCGTTAATAAGTGAGTGATGAGCAGAAATAGCGGCGATATCAACTTTAATGGTGGAGGGGGACAGCCTACCATCTAACCTATGTTGAAGATATAAAAGCACAATGTTAAGCATTCTCTGGGGTCCTCGCGTTGCGAAGAGCACCAGGTGGCGAAAAAGGGTTTCATTTAAGCGCGTAAGCCCGTCTTGTGGACGGTGCTCGTACCGCGTCGATGGTGTTAGATACCGCTTGCGATAAATCACCTAAACCTTGCGTGCGCTCAACGACCATACATGGAAATCCCACAGGTCGGGGCGCGGGTGCCATAATGTGCCTCTTCCTTGAGAAAGAAAGTCCTTCCTCAGAGGAATTCGCCAGGGAGGGGCTGTCGCGAGGAGCATTTAACTCTGAAAACCAATTCCTACTCCAGTACGGGGCAACTAATAAAAGGCTCTCCTCGTCCTGCCTGACTTTGCACAGTGTCTGTGCGATTAAGCTCACTGGAGTGAATGCGTATTTGCGCATCCCCCGCAGCCAGCTGTGTGTCAGCGCATCCACGCCGAGGCTGCCCTCGGTTAGTGAATAAAACAGGCGACAGTGGGTATCGTCCGGTGACGCAAATAGATCTATCTGCGCACGACCGAACTTATTCCAAATTAGCTGGACCGTCTGGGGGTGGAGTCGCCATTCTCCGGGGCGCGCAGCTCGGGAAAGCGCGTCTGCCGCTGTATTGAGCGAACCCGGAATGTGAATGGCACGAAGGGACCTCAGATGCTTCTGACTCCAAAGGAGGAGATGACAAGCGAGATGCGACAGGTGACGAGAGCGCAAAAACCGCCTTAACGGTAAATAACGCAACAGTCGCAATGTTGTCGGTGTCGGCTAATACATCCTTCCCTCGCATCTCCATAGCAGAGCGTACAAGTCCCAGATATACAGCGCACCGCTCGCGGCAGTTGGGATGCTATGCACACCCCTGAGACTGCAAGCCCGTCATACGTGGCTGCTCACCCTGTGCTGGGGGCATCGCATGTGCTACAGAATGCCAGGAGATCCGACTCAGAGGCATATCTTGCTATCAGAAATGCTGGGTCTGACCACGGGGTAAAATAGAAATGACTCGCAGGTGTAATGGTTACACGGTGTATGCCACTGCGCCACGCTCTCCTCGAGAATCGATCGTAAAACCAATGCTGAAGCGGTCTCATATGAAGCAGCTCGAGCAGTGTCACGCCGCAGCTGCTGCCATATGTCCAGGAGCTTCTGAAATTGTTTCAGAGGAACCGCGTACTTCCCTCGAATTAAACCGAGGCAAGTCAGAACTGACTGGTTGCGCGCTCTTGTAAAACACGCCAATTAGTCGATCGAGTCTATTTCCATACTGAGAAGAGGATCCTCTGCACGGGGCAAAGTTGCTCTTTTCCCAGTTGACCTGATGACTTAACGAGCGAGATGCTGAAGCATTAAATCTCTGTGTTCGCGCATGTCTGCCAAGAACGAGCTATTGTAAGTTGACGTAAATATAAGCAGAATGCGAACAACGCTCTCTCTCTCGGAGATTTTAATGCCGTGACTAGCACTTTCATGGAGACACGGGGAGAGAGAGACAGCTCGAATGGTGTACTTAGTATTAATATGTCCACTCCATGAACGCAGAGCGAAAAACGGTCTAAGGCGAGGGGAGATGGACACATGAAGTACACGTCTACAGGTCTATGCTGCAAACCGATCTGAATATTGAAATACGAGCCTCGGCGTATCATCCTAAAGGATCACATTTGTAGAGCCGGTGCGTAAATAAATCGGTCGTAACCCACCGCGTATTTTGGGTACTATGAGATAAAGGCTGGAAAAACCCTATCATCATTCTCGGTAAGAGGGACCGGCTCGAAACGTCCTTCGCCAGCAGGACATCGACTTTTGCACGCAGTACATGTGCATCGGACGCTTTCACTATAGTGAAACGAATGCCCGAGAATTTGGGGGAGTGCCAGTAATTGTATTTCGTAACCGAGGCGGATAGTGCGTAAAACCCAACGAGACGGGCTGGGAACTGAAGCGAAGCATCCAGGGACCGTACGAGGAGAATTAACGACACTACCGAAGTACCTGCGGTGGGGCAGCGAAGCGAGACAGGTAGGACTGCCGGTGCGTCTGCTGTGACAGCATAAACATCTACAGTATGTGTGTGTGTGTGACACTGACCTGAGCCCGCTGAGGGTGACGGTCGACTGGTCTCATCTGCGGAGAGCGCAGACTTCGATGAGGGTGCTGGTGGTCCGATCTCCTCAGTGGAGAGCTCGGACTCCTCAGGACACCCGCTGGCGATAGAGGAGAGGTAGGGTGAGCAGGTGTACGCTCACGGCTCTCTCGATCCTCCGGAGACCTGGAGAGGAAAGAGGAATGCACTCTTATGTGTGGTTAAGTGGGTACCGGCTGGACAGCCAGTGGAACATATGCAAACCAAGGATTTTCCACCCGACCCTCTACCGGGGGAAGGAGCGAATCACTGTCTCCTGAAGAGTGATCCTCTGCCACTCCGGGTCGCCCGTCTCTGGCCACTTAAACTCCCGATTTTCACGGGAAGCGGCTAAGCGGGCGGGGCGAGCTGCTGACGACCGGTTCCCCTGCGCTGCCGAGATGGGGTCCGAGGAGGGGAACGGAGGTGGCCGCCGCAGGATGCCGACGGCGAGAGGCAGACTGAGGAGCCAGCGTTGGTGGACCAGGGCAGCTCTCTTCCGCCGGGGCACGACCTAGGAGATCGCCTCAGTCTGCGCAGCGGAGCTGTACGACTCCCCGGGCTCGCCGAAGAGGCCGGTCTGTGAGACAGGAGCATTCAGGAAGTTGTTCTTGTCTGCGTCCGTCATGTAAGCCAGACACAGCCAAAGGTGGCGATCTTGAACCACTGTGGTGGACATCGTACGACTGAAGGTCGCGGCCTCCCTTGTAAATTTCTAAAGTCGCTGCAGCAACGTTATTGCGTGCAGGGCTGAAGCCGCGTCTCCGCATGCCTGATGGGCAGCGCCCATAACTGGACGACTGTCTAAACAAACACGGGAGGGAAGAGTTGGGTGGTCCCTCCAGGAACGCAGCTGCAACGCAACCCCCCGCTCTACTGAAGGGATCCCCGTCCTTATAGCGGCTCCGTTGGTGAGGGAGGTGAGGGATGAAAGCTGAACGGCCGAGGCGGCCGCAAATCACGTCAGCTCTTCGTGCCGTCGGAAAAGGCAGGCACAGGAGGTGAGGACCGTAGAGGCCCGGGCAGCTCCGAAGTACCAATCATGTGGGCGGGACGGTTCAGGCGGAGAGGGGTAACCCCTCCGACCCTACCGTTTCCGCCGCTCGAGTGGGCACGGCCGCCATCTCCGGAACGACTCCCCCTCGGAGGGAAAAAATGGGCACCCCTCTGATGCTGCAGAAGTGACGGGATCAGAAGGAGGTCCAATGGATTCGGCAGAAATCGCAGAACACGACTCTGCAGTCTCCACCGGAGCCTCAACCGGCTGAGGATGAGAAGGCCGGTAGGTGAAGGACGCATCCTCCGTCCTACTCAGCGTAGTGATGCGAAGAGCGTCCTGTGAGCGCTTGACAGCCGCACCATGGCGGCGTTCAGCACTGCAAAGGCGCGGACGTCGTTCCCGTAGAAACGACAGTCGTCTCCGCAATCCAAGAGGGTTATGCTCTCACAGAGCGAGCAAAAGCTCTCCACGAACGCAGCCTCGGAGTGCTCGATGCCCAAGCACGAAGACAGCGCTCATGACCGTCACTGGAATCCCTGTACTTCTCGCATCCAAGATTGCACGGAGGAAAAGCTATCCTGAAAAGGACGCTGATCTCCGAATATACGAGAGAGTGGCTGTCTTTAAAAAGACACAGAGCTCTCACGTATCACTCTTTAGGGAAATCACTCTTAGGTGCTCAGCTGATGATGCGCACAGGGAGAGGCAACGCACACACTAAACTCAAAACAAAAAATATGCAGAGCAGTGGAATACTGCGAGCGTCCGCTGTGTCAGTACTGCTTGTCAATCAACTTCAGCAACCGTTCCCAGAAGAGCAGAGAGTAGCTTCTCAGTAGCAGATAATGCCGGCTTTCGAAGCGAAAAAGCTAATTTCCATATTTGCACCTGTGGCTTATATACGCACCTGGCGGGGCGGCGCCAGCATTATGCAAATATCTCAATGCCAAGTTCATTGGTGTTTTAGTAGAGGAAAGCTGTTCAGGAAAAGGTTAAAGGTTATAACAGCAGCATGGTGATACATGGTGTCACACTATGACAGGAGTGACTTTGGTGGTACTCTAGATGCACTGCAACCCCATCTCTTTGTGAGCATCAAAGGAGACAAGCGTTGCCTTTGACCAACTGAAGATGCCTTCCAATTACACCTTCGCCAATCCCTGCATCAGTTGGCTGTGTGTAAGCTGGCACACATGGTTCAGCCAACCTACCCAGCTGCCAGTGATTTGCGGGAAACAACGTGTCAATGGCAAATTGGTGGCAACCATGATGCTGAAAGAAGCAAAACCTTCTGAACTCAAACACAGCAAATACTGCCGCTGCAAGAAAAGCATGCATGCCCGAGGATGCTCCTGTGCAAGAGCCAATGTGAAGTGTGGCATTGCATGTCTCTGCACCGGGGATGTTTAAGGATTGAACTTGCGCTTGAAGACAGGAACACATAAGTAGGCTGCGCATGTGTGTGTTAGAGAGAGAGGGGGTTGCATCTTTTATCACGCTGCTGTATAACCCACCCTGTCATTCTTGTTTGTTGTCTCCTCAGGTGGTGAGGGTGAAGGTCTGTCCCCAGAGCAGTATCTGCAGTGTGCCACCCTTCTGATTATCCTACCTCACATGGACCTGCATCTAGTTAATTAAGTTATGTTATTTTTTTCCGTTAAAGGGACATTGCACCCATGGAAACATTAATCTTTATTGAAAGTGGGTCATATTTGTTGTCGAAATGTACAGTAACATACATATTTAATGTGATTCCTATTTGACCAAATAAAGACAGAAAGTGACTTTAGGGTGCATTTGTATGGAAGACAACAACTCCCACAATGCACAGCCCTGCAAGCCACTCCCAAATAAAATAGAAACACTTACTTTATAGTCAGACGTCCGTTTGTCCATGCAGGCTTTGGCTGTCACTTCCAGTTGACCTTTTGTATTCTAAAATATGTATCCAGAACGCTGCTGTCCATATGCGGTGCGAAGCTTGGGTGGTTCACCACACAAACGTCTATATCCTGATTTCATGAAGAAATTTTGTCCAGAAGAAACTGGCTTCTTTGAAATTCTCTGCAGGTCTTCTACCTCGTCTTCTACCTTCTACAGGCAGGTCTTCTACCTCCATCTTCTACCTCCTGTTCCTCCATCGGCCTCAGCTGCTCTTCCCTGTATCGTGGCTCATAAAGATAGCCATGAACATCTGATTTGAGCATCACGCTTTCGAAAATCTCCCTCTTCTATATCATATTGATAACCTTCCACCATTGTTGAAAAACATCAAGCCTGGCTCCACAGCATCTTTTAGCTTAGATTCCAAAAAGATGGCAGTTGTATCATTTATTTTTGTGTATTTTCATAAGTCCCACCCAATAGGTCTATAATAGGTCTGTAGCGTGAGTGGGTCCTACCCATAGCCCCCCCTGGAAAAATAAGGACAGACTGTCTGTAGTCTTAAACTACAAACCTTAATGCAAATGGGTGAAGTGTCTCTTTAAAGTTGTAATAGTTGTCATCTGAGGCAATAAAATAATTAAAGTCATTTTGCTGTATTATATTTATTGTGTGACACATTTCCATTGGAAGAACAGGGTTATGTTGAAATTAAAAATATCCCTAGACCATCATGTTTAATAATGTGGACATTAACAATCATGTTATCCAGTGTGTCTTTCGGAATTGTGAAAGTAGCCAAAAATTCTATTAAGGTTCTGAGCCTGTTGATCGTCAACTAGTAGTGAAATCATCACAGATCCAATGATTTTGGTTGGATTGTTATAATTTTTTCTGTGGAATGAGTATACTGTTTGGTGAAAAGAATGGTATATTGACTGATGTCATAACTTGGGGGAATAGTTGATTGTAGGGGTGTCCTCGACTAAGGATTTACATATTCGAATCCGAATTGTCGAATCTTTCCATAGTCGACCCATAGTCGAATCATCTATGTTTGTGTGCATGGGTTGGGAGGGGGCCAGACCAGGTACAAATTGGTAACTTTTATTTTCTTTCACAAGCAGCACACATAAACAACTTTCTGATAAAGTGACCAAAACTGTCTGTTTTTTTTTAATAAAATAAGGTCAGAAGTAACAAAGTGCAGAACAAATATGTAAAATGCCTCAAGTGCACGGAAACAAATTTAAACACAAGCCAAATAGTTAAATCAGATTACCCAAAGTGATTTATAAATAAAATAAAATATAGAAATTATTAAAAGAACGAAAGGCATAATATAATTTGCCAGCTTTGTCTTTTAAATGTAGAAACAAAGAGGCAATGGTTTATTAACATAGAAACCTCTTATGGAGGTGTAGCCCGGTCACAGGGGTTGTTGCATTTATTAACGCATTTTAAAAATATTTATTGAAAGCTGCTACTTCACATATTATTTGCAGCATTATCGTAATATGCAGTATATTAATACATTGTGAGAAAGCCGTTATATGTGAAATCATATAATGTGTGCACCCATATACGGCCAAAATTGAATGATCCTCATTTCATAACACATCTGCGACGATTCGACTGTGAGATTGGTAGTCGAATCAGGCTTATCCTATCGATGCATCGAATCTTCGACTATTCGGGGTCACCCCTAGTTGATTGCCAATGAAGTAAATATGAAAATATTGGAAAAAAGTGAAAAAAAAAACGCCTACTTCTTTGCATTAAATTGATGCAAAATAATGCAGAAATGTGTTTTTAAGCAACACTAAAGAGTTCCTGCTCTTTGCTCCCCCTACAGGTTAGAAGCGTAATTGTTCATTAGCCCTGTCGTAAATACTGCAGCATAGCTGGCTCTGATTGGATTGTAGGTCTGCAGTAAAGCAAGTTTTTGTAGTTTTCACTCGAACTACAGGACCACTACCCGATGGTTGGAAACTTCTTTAGTGCGGTTTTGGCTGATAGAGGGCTGCAAAGCGAATGTGAAAGTGCCATTCACCCTGTTTTGAATGGATGAACCACTGAAACTTTTTTGGAAACGCTATTTTAAGGTAAAAAAAAAACCTCTTTGGTGTTGCTTTAAGAGTTATTTTTTCGGTGGATGTTGTCAGCACATGTGTTCTGTGTATCGGGAATGCATTTATTGACAGCTTACCCAACCCACTGAGAATTTGAGGTAAAACATTTTTTTTCACAATTTTCTGATAAAAATAAAGGGTGCATACACTAAAATGGCCACATTTTTTCGCAATATTTCCGGCAGAGCAGACCCTCCAATTATTGGTTCTTGTGGTCAAAGTTAACAGAAAAAACACAAATAAAAAGTATGACAGACCATTTCAGGTTCAACCCATTTTTTTGAGCTTTTGAGACTTTGGCCCCCCCCGAATTAGGAAGGCAATATGCAAGGAGGATGAAACGCTCTTGAATTATCTGTGGATGACAGCTGAGGGAACAAAAGGCTTGCATAATGAGCCTTTAGGCAGGAATGTAAGATGACGCCATTATTGTTTGTTTGTGAAAGCAACACAAAATAAATGCTTTCCCATGCGTGATCCTGCGTTAAATAAACTTACTGTACAGAAATATACGCTGTTTGCAATTGTCTTTTATCAGAATACCACAAAACGCGTCAAATATGAGACATTGTCATTGTGTGTTTGTATGTGTGTTTGGCCGTCGATCGCGTCACACTGTCTGATGAAGCACAAACATGTCTGGGGAGAACTTTTAGTTACAGACGCGAGTAAATAAGTATTTAGATGAGATGTTTGCCGTCGTCTTTTATAAGAATCCCACAAAACGAGTCAAATATGAGGAATCGTGTGTTTGTGTGTGTGTGTTTGGCCGTCGATCGGGCATGTCTGACGAAGCACAAACACGTCTGGAGAGAACTTTTAGTTACAGAGTAAATATGTATTTAGATGAGATGTTTACAGTCGTCTTTTATAAGAATCCCACAAAACGAGTCAAATATGAGACATCGTGTGTTTGTATGTGTGTTTGGCCGTCGATCGCGACACATGGCAGATAGGAGTTTTAAGAAAACATTTGCATCTGGAGAAAAGTTACAGGCGGGTAACCTGCGCCACAGTCGACCCCAGAGTATTAAAGGTGGTTATGTAGCATGGTTCTTCTGGAGCTATGTGTTGTCAGCCTTCCACATTCTTAACACGAGGTACCGTCTGTGTGACCAGACCTTATACCGTGCCTGGTAACAAACGTCCTTTAAACAATAGACAGATACTATTAAGACCACCTACCTGAGAACTTACAATAGACAGGATGTACAGGTATATGCTATTCTGTGTATGTATATACATTGTATAAAAGTTGAAAGAGAAAAGTGCAAGCACTGTGTTGGAGTTATGGTTGGAGCATTGAATTGCCAGAAACCATTATTAAACAGTAAATGCAGCACCGCGCTAAGAATCCTTTCATGTGAGCGCCAGTTTTATAGGTGAGGCAATAAGAAATAGGTTCTTCTGCCAATCCGCACCCACTGGGCTTTGTTGGTAAAGAAATCTAGGAACCAACGTGTTGGGTCAAAATTGAAAGTATGGAATACTTGGCAATGACATCATGTCACTTAGTGTTGTTAAACACATAGCTTATATGTTTTCAGTGGGTTGAAACCTTTTTAACAGGTCCTAATTGTACCATTTTGGTACATATATGTCCTTAAAGTACCATTATGTAGGCCTACCTCTAGGTACCCATGTATACCTTTGAGGGACCAGTTCTATGAGGTACTAAAGTGTACTTTTTGAAAAGTTACTGCCCCAGTGACCCCCAACTTTAGACCTTCTTATTTTTCTGAGAGTGTACAATCCAAAAATAATAGCCTTACATAGCAGTTTTTATTGTCTAAGTGGGTAGTATGTAGTATGGAGCATAAGTCATTTTCATCTTTAGTGGATCTATTGTAATGTTATGCAAACTGCAGTGGATCCACAGAGTCCATGGGTTCTTAACTTATTACAACACCAGCCTCTAAAAGCATTTTATTGCAATAGGGGTTAATATCACTAGGCCACAGTCATTAAGGCGGCTCACTTTGTGTTTTTAGCACATGGGTGATGGTGGTATTTTTGAAGCAAGTTGGTACATAAGTCTTAGAAATATCCACTTTAGAAGCCAGTTGGTCACTGCATGTTTTTTAAAGAACTGAACAGAGAGTTAAAGAATGGCATAGAAAATTTATTGAATTGCTATAGGCAGATGCATGTGATCAATTTAGAAACAGTCATTATAGTAAAATCTACTTACTATAATAGGTTTAGACAAATGTGTGGAAATTTTCTTATTGAGGCATTTATTAACCTCTCAGCAAATTTGTTCAGTGGAAATGCATCACAGTAATCTTAAACAAAAAAGACAGAGCTTATGCAGTATTCTTTGTCCTGTAATTAAGTGGTACAGTGGTAAACATACAGTTTGTGTTACATATGTTTAGTTGTGGCTCTTCTGCAAGAAGCATAAGTTCAAATTCCACCATGATATGTCCTGATCCCATTTAGACGTATTTCCTAAACAACGTACTATGTTGCAAAAGTAGCAAACCATCCCCACAACATACTGTAGATCTAAATTGGCAGGGCAGGATGCTAGCAATACCAGGGTCATGGGTTCCATTTCCAAGGAATCAAAGTTACTTTGTATGAAAGCATTTGTAAAATTGATAAATGTAAATCTTAATGTTAATAACAGAAACATGTCTGTAACTGCTTTATCTCACAAGAGAGATTATACAACAGACAGAATCTTCACCTGCTTTTATTACATTATACTGATAGTGTCATTTGATAAATTCTAACAATCAAAACAATTTGTCCTCCTTTGGTGCAGCTCTCAATTTAGCTACCAGTTTATTTCTGTATTTACTGAAAGAAAACTGTTTGGACTGTTATTGTGTGTTAGATTTTCTGTGTTCAAGTTAAAAAAGACACATTTAGAAGTTCTCCCTCACCAGATCAAACAAAAGCATTCCATTACAATATTCCCTATTGTACTAATGTTTTCCCACCGTCTCCCAGTGCGCGTCCTGTACCATTTCATCTTTGTCTCACTCTCACTTCCTCTCTTTCTTGCTCCACCCCCTAAGTGATTGCCGCATGTTGTCTAAGCCATTCAAGTGGAACACATCAGGATTATCTTTGGACATAGGCTCTAGACACACTCCAAAACCAAGACCGCAGAAGAATCACCAGCTGTAGCAGTGTTGTCGTATCTGAATTGCTTTGTTTTTTTTAAATAGTCAAATTATTTATTGTTAAATGGAGTCACCGTTGGTAAGTCCATAGTGTGATTGAACAAAGAGCAGTATCAACTTTCAAATCTGTAAATCGAAGAATTTGTCTATGTGATGCTTTGGGATTGGAATGCTTTTTTAATTTGTAGTAGAATTATCAGAAAATTACTGGATATGTCTGGATGATGATAAGTAAAGCATCAAAATGTTCTGATGATTCAGAAATTGAAGGCCATTTCTCATTGAGCAAATATGACTTATTTTTAGTCACCTGTTTCTCTCATGTGTCACTGCATGGGTAAATGACTACACTGTAACAAATTGCTGTAGTTTCTACAGCAAAATTTTACAGGAAATTCTTGTTTTAACATTTTACAAGATTTTAGTGTAGTTCACAATGCATTATGGGTAAAAGAAAGTATTACAGCTGTTAACAGTATATTTTCATTTAAACTGTAATTGAATTTACAGGCAGGAGGTGTTGCCACTGTATATCATATGTTTTTACAAAAATTAATTGTGAAATGGCATCATGGGATTGCGTGGGTGTATTTACGTTTGAAATGGACACTGAAGAGTCATCATTCAAAATTGTTGGTAAGTTCACGTAAATCATTCAAATATAGTACAGTATTAAACTAATATAGTACTATTATGGTCATTTAAATAGTGATATCTGGTATGCGACCGCTATACCAGATATTATTAACATAACAGATGTTAATAATTTGTATTTCACAACAGCGTGTCATTAAGACATGTAGCAAAATATACAATTAAATTCTTTACATTATTTTAAATGTTACATTTGGTAGTTATGTGTCATTAACTTTATAACGTTTCAGATGTTTGTTTCAGGCATGAGCGAGGCAGCAAAAAGCGCGAGGGGTCCGTAACGGCTGGACTGCATGGTGGCAAAGAGTGGTGGTGAGACGAATCTTCGAACTTACAGGTAAAAAACATTGTACATGCTGTGCATTTTATCATGGATGCGTGCTAAAGTGTTTTTAAACCATTGCTGTTAATTAAACGCGACACTGAATTGCTTGTTAAAGAAAACTACGTTATAAACGCGTACGTTATTTGCTGCCAGTTTAAAAAATAAGATATGGTTGGATATCATGCAAATTTCTAGTTTATTTCGCCAGCTTATACTCCTTACTAAGGGCACGTCAACATGTTTAACATAATACCCGCGTTATATCTGAGTTGAATGTGCAGGAGTTTTGAATTCAGGCGCAAGGCAGCAAAGATGTCACGTCATACGGGTCAACTTCAGGGTGGTGAGACTAAAGAAGCACCAACAGAAACATCATACAGGACGTTTTATTTTTGCATACGGCTGTAGTTTGTTGCCATTTTGTAAAAGTATTTTGGATTGCTGTTAAATGAACGTGATATTTAAACGGAATTGCTTGTGAAAGAAAACGAACGTAAGGTTACACGATAAATGCGTATTTGCTCTCATCTTAGAAAATATGTTAACATGGTTGGATGCTGCGATTTTTCTATTCTAGTTTACTTCGTCAGTTTATTTTCCTTACTTAAGGTAGTGTTTAACATATTGTGTCATACTTAAGTTAATGTGAAGCAGTTTGATGCCTGTTATTTCGACCAGAAATATTTTATAACATTAGCCAACATAGTCAGATGTAATTAATTTTCCAGTTTGTAGTTCACTTTTTACATGTAAGTATAGGTGCTTGCAGTGTTGTTTTAAACGTGAAATTTGGTTAGGTTGGAGTGTAATTAAGTTTAACATTGTTTTTCAGGCACGAGACAGCAGAGATTGCAACTCTTAACCTGATAGGACTGGTGGTGTGAGACAAATGAGAAAAGGTGAAAAACCCACTGTGTACACTGCCCTTTTTCATGGATGAATGCTATACTTCACTGTTGACTTTGCTATTTTATAAAGTATTTTTAGACATGTATCACTGCAAGTTGTGTCAGCATGAGAGCAATACTATTATAGGCTTTACTCAGCATATGAAAGTACACAGTAATGTTCGTAACTTGTTCCTTTACATGTGGAGTACCTGAATGCTCCCGTGCATTCAAAAAATTTCAGCATTCAAGTCTCATTTAAATAGAGACCTAAGAGGGTATCATAGAAGTGTCAGATTTGACCAAACAGGCACCACATTGACTTGACAAATTTAAGTTTGTAATTTCACATGTACAAGCCTAAAGGACTTTATTGGACAATTAAAGGAACGCGCCCAGATTTTGGGAATTTAGCTTATTCACCGTATCCCCCAGAGTTAGATAAGTCCATACATACCTTTCTCATCTCTGTGCGTGCTGTAACTCTGTCTGACGAGTATATTGTATACTGTTAAAAGATAGTTGTGTCTCATATCACCTTGTTATTTATACAAATCACAACACATAAATAGGAAAATGTTTGCGTTATTTTGTCACTTATTAGGAGCAGTATACTAGCTGGAGCCATTTGCTTCCAGTCTTTGTGCTAAGCTTAGCTAGCGGGGGCTGCGTCACACAGAGTTACAGCACGCATAAAAATGATAAAGGTATGTATGGACTTATCTAACTCTGGGGGATACGGTGAATAAGCTAAATTCCCAAAATCTGGGCGTGTTCCTTTAAAAGACCATATAGATGAAGGCAGGGAGATAAAATGCCCTTTTAAGAGCTGTGAGAGGACATTTAATGTTAACTTCATATTTGCTTCTCATGTCTCAAGAATACATAAAAACAACAATGTTTTGAAATCTGTTGTATTTGTTCAATAAATGTTGACTGTTATATTTTCTCTTACATTTTATATTTCTTGTTTTCAAGATTATTTTTAGGTGAAATCCTCAATGCAACTCAGTGGATGCTGAGTATGGACGGTCAGGTGGTTGTGAATCCACACCCCAACCTTGTGGCTGGATTTGCAGCTTTGTTCGCATCATACTACAGCTTCAACCTGGTTTATTAGGAGGAGGCATCCTCCACACTTGAATTTGTTCTAAGGTAATTATATTCACATAGGTAGCTATTTGTTTTATAGCAGTGTTTCTCAACCAGGGGGATAGGACCCCCCAAGTAGGCCTTAAGACTTTTAAATGACAGTTATTCAAAATACAACGAAACAAGCATGATAAGCTAAAACAATCAAAAATCAAGAGATTTCTTATTGTTTGGATGTTTTTGTAACAAATTTACATTGTGTAGACATGCCAAGCTCTAGTACAGAGGTGCCCAACCCTGCTCCTGGAGGGCTACCGTCCTACAGACTTCAGTTCCAACCCAGCTCCAACACCAATACCTGTCTGTAATTATCAAGCAACCCTGAACACCTTGATTAGCTGCTTCAGCTGTGTTTGATTGGGGTTTGAGCTAAAATCTGCAGAATGGTAGCCCTCCAGGAACAGGGTTGGGCACCCCTGCTCTAGTATATTTTATTTGGTAGAAATAAGACTTTTGACATTGTTTTGGACAATAGGTTGAAAAGAAAAAAGGTTGACAACCACTTTTTTAAAATGTGTACTTTCCTGGTGTATATGTTGTATTTATAGATAAATATGGTAACATAAGGTTCTTACTTTAGAGTATGAACAGGTTAATTAAAAGAGACCATTCTTGTCCTCAGATAATCAAAACAGTGCTGTGGCTGCGTTTGTAATTTTTGTTGGTGAAAAAACAGGAAATATGCTGTCTAAAATGTAAGCCTTTTAATACTAACTTCTTCACAATTTTTGTTTAATTTTTTCTTACTGGATTTCATCACGTAACGTAACGTTATGTGGGCACTCTGTAGATGCTTTTTTTCCTGCATTATACTTTTTTCATTTGAAAAATAAAATTATATATACACACACACCAGGAAAGTACCCATGCTACCATATGATATTTAAGTGTTTATATGTACATTTGTCTGTAAATGTACATATATATTCTAAAATTTATTTTTGTTTGTTCTTTGTGCAGATGTTTTGTTGGAATCACACCTACCACTGGCATCAAGACAGCCAAAACAAAGGTTGGAGGCAAAAAAGTGGAAACGCCTCTGAGAAGAGAAACAACACCATCAACCCTCATGTGTGTACTCTTTTCAGAAAATTATTGGACTTTGAATGGTTACGCATGTAAGTTCTTGTTCATGTATTAAGACCAAAACATATTGTAAATAGGCCAGTTCTGTGATTGAGCACTTGTGTTTCTAGACATACAAGTTATGTTATGTTCTAACACAGATTCAACAAGATCTTAAATGTAACACAAACCGTGTTTAGATGTTTTATAGATGCCATTGTTTTAGAATATTAAGGATTGAGTGGAATATTTGCTGAAACAACATAATTTTTTTTGAAAGTACTTTGCTGTCAGTTTTAATAAATGTTGTTCTTGAAGCACCTTTGACTTTGGTTGCATTATTCTGTAAATTACATTTAATTCAGTTTTCATTCTCATGTATTTACAGGAATAGATTTGGTAAATATATTACAGTGTAATAATGTAGTAAAAATTCTTTACAGCATTTGAATGTAAAACTATTACAATATCATCTTGGGTTTTGGGGAATTTACAGGATTTTATTGGCAACTCTAGTTGCCAACTATATACTGTAATTTATTGGAATTACAAAAAAATACTGTAACTTATAATACAAGTATAATTCATTATAACTGTAAAATAAACAACAAAGTACTGTATTTTACAAACAACAATTAGCTGTAAATGGCTTTACAGTATAATGCTGCAGTCCATTTTACAGCAATTAATAATTTTTTTACAGAACTTTATTGGCAACTTTTTTGCCAGCTAAATCCTGTAAATTCTACAGTCAATTTTTTACAGTGTACATCTAACACTTAATGTAAACAGTTTCTGTCTGTATTTTTTGTCTAAGATGTTCTTGTGCTATATTTTGTTTGTGCAGAAATGTATGGTACTGTATACAGGGCTGGCCCTTGGGGTTATGAGGCCCTAGGCGAGACCTTGTAAATTGGCCCCACTGGTTTAAAAAATTTCATAGAAATGCAATTTGAGAAGTGAAATTGAAACAGACAAATATTAAAATGTATATATTTAAGTGTATAGAAGTTTTTATTAAGTGCAACATATTAAGCAATGTTGTTAGTGTAACAACTGTAGTGCAACAGAAATACAGTACTGTTTAGCTATACAAATATTATGGATACAAATACAAAATAATTACTATAGGGTGATAAAATATTCTGTATACTGTTTTTGAACCCTACTATAGTATATTTTTAGTATCTAAGAAGTTTACTATACAGTTTACTGCAGTCAATTATATAGTATAATAGTATTTTTCATGTGGGTTAATTTAGAAAGGTTGATGGACATTTTTCGAATGTTTTTAAATTAACATAGGCATTAAAGAATGTAAAGCAGAAAATAGGCACCTTTACCCTGAGATTGCCTTTCTTTCCTTTTTTTCTCTTTTTCTCTTCAGCTCCTAAAAGGTATAGTTTTAATGCCATAGTTTGCCAAAGCCTACCACCGCAACCTCACTAAAATAAGTCTTGTTTTATCTTTATTGAAAGATGTAATGTAAACATTGCATTGTTTTACGACGATACTACATTACCCATAATCCAAAACATTTAATATCCAAGCATGCACAATGAGACACACCTCCGCAAGAGCCATCGCGTCATTAACATTATGCAAATTAGCCCACTCTGTTCTTATTTTGTAATGTTTTATGTCTTTACTTATACTAAGGTTTTGTATTTATTATCATTTTACTGTAGATTGTTTTGTGGGGAATTTATCCTGTTGTTCAATCCCTGTGGATTTTTTTCACCTATCATCATTGTGATCCCTATTTTAATCAACGTGTACTGCATGCTGATCGCGTATATGAGATTTGTGCAATGACAAAATAATTTTTAAACATGGAGAGCCCTTGTCTCGTGGCGGGGCAACAGGCAATAGCCTGTATTGCCTGTTGGACAGGCCGGCCCTGACTGTATGGTCATAAACTGGTATTGTCCAAAACGCTAACAAAATTTGCATTCAGAATATGCATTCAATTTTTATGTTGTGGTTCTACACTTAAGCTTCTCATCAAATATCTTGTTCAATTAACTCATTCCCTGCCAGACATTTTTTTTAATTGCCCGCCAGCATTTTTTTGTGATTTTCACAAAAGTTTCACAAAATGCCTTCCAGGAAAATTTTCTTCTAAAAATATATAAACATACAAATATATCAAATGAAAGAACAGACCCTCTGCTTTCAAACAAACAAACAAACAAACAAACAAACAAACAAACAAACAAACAAACAAACAAACAAACAAACAGATAAACAAACAAAATGGGAAAAAACTTTCATCCTATCTATTTTCTTTCTCTTCTTAGACTCTTAAATATTTGTATTTTTCTTCAAAAATAAATATTTTTAGCAAAAAGCTGAAATAATTGCATTTTTGTAAAGGCATTTTGTTAGAGACCAGATTCAGAACGATTATCAAAACATACACAGAGTTTAAAATGAGCAAATAATGTTTTGGCTTCAGTTTTTTTCATAAATTGGGTAAGTGCGGTAAGGATAATCTCGGTATTACAGATTAACATAAAAATTCATCAGGAACAATTTTTTTTTAATGCAAATGTTTTCTCTTAATTGACAAGATAACTCGTCAATGGCGGCGAAAGAGTTGAATGCTTTCTAGATGCTGAAGCGTCTCACACCTTAAATTACACGGAACTTGCGCCTGACATTAATACTTTTCATAGTGTACTATAAACCCTCCGCTTTCTGCGTTAACATCCTGCTGACAACACAGTATCCCTCTTATTACATGGCTATTTACTTCATAAGTAAAGTAAAGAGCATTAAATATTGATTAGAAATATTTAATTTGCTCATTTTACGAATACAGACCTTCCATGAGGAAAAAACACGTTTAGTTTCGGTTTAAGATAAGACATTCAGATGTCACAAACACACGATTTGGTTTAATCATTTGTAAATATGTTGGATGTGTTATTTTTATATTTAACTTTGTGTAATATTAAACTGTACAAAATCAAAATGATTTGCAGCATCCCAGTGATTTTTTTTAGACGTGTAAATATGCTTTCCACTGGTTTTGATGCGTCATTTCTTGTGAAAATTAAACTAAGTAAATAATTAAATAAATTAGTAAATGAACAAATAAATATGTAGATACATAAGCAAATAAACAGGCAAAAAATAAGTACATTACTGCATCACCCCCATCCACCCACAAATGATATTGTGTTGGTTAACGCTAGAGCGATCTGACTATGGAGATCACCCAACACGAGTTATTTCAATACTAGGAAGAGTGGAAAAGTGATTATAAACTATAAACTTATCATAGAATCATTTGAGGTCCCCAGCACTCAGTAAGCAGCCCTAGTTGCAGGTCTGTTCGGTCTGGTACAGCTGGGGTTGAGATGGGGGTGGGTACTGTTTTTTACCTTTCAGAGCACTCGATTTGTTTTATGCTACATGTTTAATGCTATGGCTCATGATCAGTTTGATGTGGTTTCTTATTTCATCGGGTGGCCATGGGTGTGTTTACATTTCATGCTGGCCTGCGTGTTCATTGCAGGGTCAACCTTAACCCTCTGGGGTCTGAGGGGCTTTGGGGACACTGTAGAAGTTTTGACCTGGCCTAACATTTGTGTTTTTTCAGTTGCTTAAAAACATAATAATGGCAAAAGTCTCGTTATACTTTATTCAACACAAACTTGGCTAATATGTGAGCGACATGTATGTACACATTCATATTTTTCAGAGAAAATTTTTTATGAAAAAGCAAAGAATTTAAGTCATCGAAATAAGGCCACAGAACCCATACTAAACATGTTTTCCCAAGCCTCACAAAACTGGATCTTGCAGTTGTAGCGCCCCCTGCCCTACTTAGCTGTGTCAAGACTAAGATCTTTAGGGTGGACCGACGGGTTCTTTATTTGGGGGTCTCTCGACTATATGACTCTCACTACTCTGATACTTTAACTCTTAAAAAACACAATAAAAAGAAAACATTTAGAAAAAAACAATGTCCAAGTATTTATTTTTTGTAATATGAAATAGATTTAGATATGAATTATAGAATATATATATATATATCATTCCGCCACCTAGTGAATGGAGGTTCATCTCTGAATGGAAAAACTGCACGCACACACAGACACACACAAACGCGCTGTTTTTAAACACTCTCCGTGTGTCTCATTAGTTCACTAGCTCGTAAATCAGTATGTGAATCCCAATCGGAAGTTATTATTCTGTCAAAGATCAGCGCTCTTGGATGTTACATTAAACTTAAATGGAGTAATGTCTTGTCACATCGTGTGGATGATTAACACTTGGAAAGAGGAATGTAAACACTGGAGCGATATCTCTTCTCAGAACGCAAAAACACTGTGGAACTGCAGGTAAGCACCACAGCTGTTAAATGTGGACATTGATCATTTATTTTATTGTGACGTGACTATTAAAACATGTTATGAGATATCGCCACTGATATATTTATAAGCAGCATGCAAAAGCATCTAATTCAATTCAATTAAATTTTATTAATATAGCACTTTTCACAAAAGTCAATTGTTTCAAAGCAGCTTTACATAAATAGAAGCATTGAAAAGCACAGAAAAACGACAGATAGCACAACAAAATACATGATAGCATGAGCAGTTAAATTTGCTGCGGCTATGACTCAATATTATAAGTGCACGTATTACTAAAGCAACGTATAGAAGAGGAAGCTAGGTAAGGCCCAAAAAGGCTGCCTCCCCGGGGTGAAAAACCCCCTAGGAGAAAAAAAAAACCCGGGCTTTTATCCGAGAAAAAAATAAGTCCTAGGAGGGAAAAACCCTTGGGAGAACGGATAAGGAGATTTAGCAGAGATTAAGCGGTTCTGCCGGTGATCGTTGGTCAGGCATCAGCTGGGCATAACGTTGAAGGACGGCCAGTAGAGGTGTGCCGACTTTCACATCTACCGGAACTGGGTCTGTTTGTCTCGTTGTCCTCGGGTCGAGGACGAGACAGGGAGAGAAAAACAAAATCGTATTAGCGTAGCGGCCGTTCATATGTATTGAAGTGTCACACAGTGATGTGGTTTAACTCAGCTTAGTTCCAGACAGACTAACTATTGCGGCATAATTATATTATCCACAGTTGAGGATTTAGCAAATTGGGGGCCCAATGCGAGGGTATATATGGTAAATAAGGGTCACCTTCCGATCTTTAAGAGAAAATGAAACCTGACGACCCGTTTGACTAAGGCCTAAAGCCCCACTGTCGTCGTTAATGCAGGTTCAGTGGCAAACGGGTCTATATTGTATACCATTTACAGAACCAGGAGAAAACGCCAAAAACATCGCAACCCGACCATACGTGCTAACCCGTTTGACTAAGGCCGGAAGCCCCACTGTCGTCGTTAATGCAGGTTCAGTGGCAAACGGGTCTGTATGGCATACTATTCACAAGACACACAAAAGCACGAAAAAACGCAACCCGACCATACATACCAACCCGTTTGACTAAGGCTGGAGGCCCCACTGTCGTCGTTAATGCAGGTTCAGTGGCAAACGGGTCTGTATGGCATACTATTCATAAGACTTACGATAGCACCAAAATCGCAACCCGACCATACGTGCCAACCCGTTTGACTAAGGCTGGAGGCCCCACTGTCGTCGTTAATGCAGGTTCAGTGGCAAACGGGTATGTATGGCATACTATTCACAAGACACACGAAAGCGCGAAAAACGTAACCCGACCATACATACCAAGCCGTTTGACTAAGGCTGGAGGCCCCACTGTCGTCGTTAATGCAGGTTCAGTGGCAAACGGGTCTGTATGGCATACTATTCACAAGACTTACGATAGCGCCAAAATCGCAGCCCGACCATACGTGCCAACCCGTTTGACTAAGGCTGGAGGCCCCACTGTCGTCGTTAATGCAGGTTCAGTGGCAAACGGGTCTGTATGGCATACTATTCACAAGACACACGAAAGCACGAAAAAACGCAACCCGACCATACATACCAACCCGTTTGACTAAGGCTGGAGGCCCCACTGTCGTCGTTAATGCAGGTTCAGTGGCAAACGGGTCTGTATGGCATACTATTCACAAGACTTACGATAGCGCCAAAATCGCAACCCGACCATACGTGCCAACCCGTTTGACTAAGGCTGGAGGCCCCACTGTCGTCGTTAATGCAGGTTCAGTGGCAAACGGGTCAGTATGGCATACTATTCACAAGACACACGAAAGCACCAAAATCGCAACCCAACCATACATGCCAAACTGTTTGACTAAGGCCGGTTGCCCCACTGTCGTCGTTAATGCAGGTTCAGTGGCAAACGGTGGCAAACTATTTAATGCAATTCATTTTAAGTGTTCATGCAGAAAAGGTTTTTATTTATTTATTTGGTTGGTCTGTGTTATGACCGTGAGTGCTTTGTTCCGTGAAAATAACTATTGCGAGTTAAGAACCTTTACTAGACAAATTATGCGAATGCTTTGTTGAAGAGAAAAGTTTTAGGTCTAGATTTAAAATGATCGACTGTGTATGATTCTCGGACATCGGTTGGTAAATCATTCCAGAGCTTAGGGGCTAAGTAGGAAAAGGATCTTCCACTTTTAGACACTTTTGATAGTCTAGGGATAATCAATAGGCCAGAATTTTGCGACCGTAGTGTGCGTGATGGATTGATATTCTCTAAGATATGAGGGTGCTAAGCCATTTAAAGCTTTGTAGGTGATTAGTGATATTTTAAATTGGATGCGATATTTAACTGGTAGCCAGTGTAAAGATGCCAGAATTGGGCTTATGTGGTCATACTTCTTAGATCGAGTAAGTACCCTTGCAGAAGCGTTTTGAACTAGCTGAAGCTTGTTGACCTGATTTGAATGGCATCCAGGGGCGCCGTAAAGGGGGGAAAAGTTAGGACGATTCTAAGGGCCCATGAACTTTTGAGGGCCCAGCCAAGGACTGTGCCGCACACGCAACCCCCTTAAGCTGAGCCCTCTTAGCTCCGCCCCGTCTTTACTCTGCGTTTTAGCGCCGTCTTCAATCCACGGTCTCACAGTGCGCGTGAACTTCAGAAGAGAACAAGGTGTGTGTATTTACTGCTATTTGCTATGATATCTGCATATGTGCACTTCCTTACTATAAATGCAGTTTACACAATGTGACGCTGGAGCAATACAATGCAGTTTTCTTTCCACTGTAAAGTCTTCGCTCTGTTCACCCCAGTTTAAAAAAACACAAGGGGATTTACGTTCCCTGTTTTGTGTTATGATTCTAACACGAAGTCAGCCCTTATAAGCTGTTTAAATTAACGTAGCCCGTATAAGCTAATTAACATAAACTAGAAATGCGATCGGTTACACACTGTTTTGTTTTGTAACGCAATATGCAAAGAAAGGATTTTTATGCAGTCTTAAATCGAGTTGGTTGTGATAAAACTGAAATGCGACTAAGGCTAAACTAGTCAAATTATGTATATTAAAGCTTCTCAACTTGCAACAGGGTTAAGAAATCAATGGAAATCTATGTCGTAATCTGCTATAATTGTCATTCATTTCATTTTAGAGCCCCGTTGATTAAAAAACAGTCTCATTTAATAACAGTATAGCTGTTTTCTTAAATAATAACTCAACCCTAAACCAACTTTTTTTAGTTAATGATCTGTAAGAATGGGGTTTTATTAGTGCTGTTCATTGATTTTAGTAAGTTTTTTGACATTTGGATATAAAGTGTTTCAATACTGGTGTAAAAACGTCTGAGTGCTGCCATCTTCAGGTTGAACGGTGGCTACTGCAGTTGAATTTTCTTATTGAATGTTGGGTCCAAAAAATGCCTTGTAATGTAAGCAGGTTCAAGCTCACCACGCCGCTTTGGTCAAGCATTGTTGACCCAGTCTTATTTCAGGCAGAATGTACATAGAAAAGATGCATTGTTGTTGTTCGCCATTTTTAAATGTTACAATGTTATTGGTGTGTGTAACAGCTCAAGTATACAGTATGTCACTAAGACTGTCTCTGAAAATCAGACTAAAGCCTCAAATCTTATTGTGAGATAAAAAGCATCACAGTTTAATTTAAAGCATTAATTTCACTATGATTTCAATCGCTGACATGACATTACTCAGTCAACATTAAAGATATCAAGTTTATATTTTCACAAATGTTCTTTACATTATATAGGATGATTTTATGTGGAAAACAGTAAATCACAAAGAAATACTTCAGCTGGGTTTTCACAGGCATGGTCACATTTATCTTTAATCTTTAAGAATGTTGCATTTTCTCTGAATATTTGATTTAATGTACTGTATTTTTCAATTAAATTTGCATTGCACAATAAATTATCTTAGCTGCAGACATTTTAGGTATCTATAAATACTGATAACTGTGGTCAAAACAATATCAAAATAAATAGTTCTGTATTATTAAATTACAGACAAAGATTTTGAATAGCTACAGTAGGTTGGATTGTATGTTTGGTACGAAATGGGTATGGGGGGGCCTGACCCCCTATTTTTTCATAGGGCCCAAAATTGCTAGCGGCGCCCCTGATGGCATCCCCCGAGTAGCGAGTTACAATAGTCTATTCTAGAGGTCATAAAAGCATGAATAAGCTTCTCTGCGTCAGATGTAGACAGTATATGGCGTATTTTTGAGATATTTCTAAGATGGAAGAATGCTGTGCGGCAGACGTTGGCGATATGACTATCAAAGGATAAGTTGCTGTCGAACATCACACCTAAGTTCCTAACCGTGGAAGATGGCACCACAGTACAGCCATCTATGTGCAATTTGTAATCTGACATATTATGTTTGTAGCAATGTGGTTCAATAATAAGTACCTCTGTCTTATTGGAGTTGAGCTTAAGAAAGTTATGTGCCATCCAGTCACTAACATCGCTTATGCAGTCTTTTAGCTTAGAAAACGTGTGTGTTTCGCTGGGATGCGAGGAGATGTAAAGCTGGGTATCATCCGCATAGCAGTGAAAACTTATGTTATGTTTCCTGATAATGTCTCCTAGGGGTAACATGTATAACGAGAACAGGATAGGACCTAAAACTGATCCCTGCGGTACACCGTATTTAACCAGTGAGTGATATGACTCTTCCTCATTTACATAAACAAAGTGATATCGATTGGTTAGATATGACCTAAACCAGGCTAGCGCCTGACCACTGATACCAACATAGTTTTCTAGTCTATTGAGTAAGATTGTGTGATCTATTGTGTCAAAGGCTGCACTAAGGTCTAGTAATATAAGAATTGAGATTTCACCACGATCGGATGTTAATAGGAGGTCATTTGTAACTCTAAGCAACGCTGTCTCTGTGCTATGGTGGGGCCTTAATATGGGGTCAGATTTGTTTCGTATTTCTGAATAAATATACTATGATCCACAAATAAATATAGAGAGTTTCATAAATATTTTTTAAATCCACAAATGCACAATAAGCGAACCATAAATATATGTTAGACATTTCATAAAAAGGAAGGAAATTCACAAATAAATAAAATGGGATTTGCAAATGATTTTTTTTTATAAATATATATTTTTATTTTATTTATATGTGAATGGCTTCATGCGCATTTGTGGATCGCTTTCTGTGCATTTGTGAATCGCTGCACACATTTGTGGATCGCTTTCTGTGCATTTGTGAATCGCTGCACTCATTTGTGGATCGCGTTCTGTGCATTTGTGGATTTGAAACATTTCTAACGTCAAGACGTGCACAAGAATCCACAAATAGGTGGACTCCGCCCACCGTCTACTCCAGCCAATCAGACAACAAGCACACTGTGCTGACCAATCGTGGCAAGATTTCCCTCCAACCAATCACATTTTGTTTTACTGTTAGGTTGGGAACACAGTTGAATTTCATCAGGCAATCATTTGTAGGCTGCATACATCATCAAGACTGTCTTATTTAAAAAAAAATAACTATTATAAAGTTGACTATTATTCTTAGTTAGTCGGTAATTGTTGTAAAATGCTTATGATTTGCGGATGTAATGCTCAGTTAACTTAAATTAAGCAGACGTGATGACTTATGCAGCCTGCATATGCGACCTCCGGAGGCTGCAGCCTTCCGATTGAGGAACGGGCACTGTTGACAGTTGTCAATAATTCTTTACTAGGGATTCTCTTAATACACTTTGTGGTAAGGTATGTCAAGGTTAATATTTGTCAAATTAAATTGATTAAAACCGGTTTTAGCAGTAGTTTACTCCACACGTGGTTCCTTCTGTTGCCGTGTTGGTTTGTTTCCTGGCTGACAGTAACTAAGTTTAGCATTTTGTAAATTCTGTTAATATAGCATATAGCCTTTCTTGAAATAATCCGGCTACAATCTTAACGACGTCTTGGTTTCAATTTTGCTAATCCCTTATGTAATATCAAACTCCTGTTCTCAGGTAATTTTAATCCTTTTAAGGTTCCATTTTAATGTGAGGTGGAAATTGGAAAGGCTTGTATAGTTTGGTCTGTTCCTGATTATTTATATTATTTGACCAAATTATCAATAGTTGAAGAACAAAATACTGTTTTATTAGATTATAATCTATAGTTTGGAATAATACTATATATAACCCATTATATTTACTATTAATTTAGTAATTTCCCTGGTTTTTGAAGCAATGCAACTTTGTAATAAAAACACTATATAAATAAATCTGGCTTGGCTTAACTTAAAAATAAATTTACACCCCATTTAGAAATTACAGATGTGTGTGTGTGTATTTGTTTACATTTAATATTTAATTTACTTAAGATATTGTGTTCTATATAAATCTGTACTACTTATTTCAGCACACTCTAACAAATGTCTGCATCTAAGCTTACACAAAGGATTAGCTTATTTATTTATTCCTTCAAATTATTGATTCATAAATAAATGAGTTCATTACACATTTCATTCATTCACTCCTGTCTACTGCAATTGCTGATTGAGAAACATGGCATTGACCTTCAGGCCTTGTTCATTAACACAGTATGACAAAAAAAATCAATATCCTCTTGAACTTGAAATATGAACACAAATTCATCCTTTACTTCAGAGAATTCCCCGCTCAGGACATTCCAGAGGGCATTTTGTTGATCGTCTGTAACACCTGGTCAAGTAAAGATGCAAGTCGTAAAACATATAAAAATCACATGAAATGATACGTAGCGTCTGTCATATCCCTTTTAGGCAAACATCTATCAGCTGAATGCACCCCCACCCCTAAAAAACACACACAATAAAAAACAAATAACATACCAGTTGTTTGATTGCATACTTGTGTAAAAATCCATCTTACTTCTATGAATTTTAAGTAAGAGCATAAGCTTGTTCAGAGCATAAAGGGAAAATAAAAACAACACTGTAAGACTATCTAACAGCTTTGACATATTAAACCTTCTTGACATTAAGATGTAGACACCACAGAAATTTCTTGTTCATTTAAAAGATACCATAATGCATAATGTGTAATTAAATGATCAGTTCTGTAGTAGGAGACGAGGTAAAACACATTTGTTTTGTCATGTCATAATAAAATGTACCACATTAGATACAAACTATCTGTAAGCAAATGTCACTACATAACTATAACGGTAGCGAAGACTACTCTGAAGTGTAGGGGGCTAGTTACGAATGAATATAGCAGTGTACCAGGGTGTCTGTCAGAACACAATAGAGAGCGTTGAACCAACTTGAGCTGTTTATTAGGCACACAAGAGAACATACATTAGATAGGAGAGATCCAGCATTCAGTATTTATGAGGTAGCACACACAGCACAGAACTCTGAATGAGAGGCACAACTTGGATAGCAGAGCAGTCATAGATGAAGTTAATGGTGAATATTGGTAGTAGTCCTTTAATGAAGCTCTGCACAGGATGAGGGTATGCTCCTTTAAGAGAGATAGGCCAGAGCTGTATTTATGAGCTTGGTTGCATGGCATGTGAATGGAGATGCATGAGTGCCTGGCTATATTTGAGAGCTTAGCCAGATCATAGGCAGGTGTAGATGTGGTTTCCCTGCAACAGATAACAACAGGATTCCCAAAGTAACACTAATGCTAATAAACATACATAACATTGACAAATTAGCTACAGCTTCTCCCCTCATACGTTATCAAAATAAAATAAACAGACGTGTCTCAAATGACACATTTTACACCATTAGCAGTGTTTACACAACGTATGTAATATAACTGACATTATTACAGGATAAACACATTGATGAACAGCAAAAGAAAGTGATTTATATAACGTTACAGCGTAGTAGATTCACAGTTTAGCTTATAACATGTTAGCGCTATTAATAACGGAAATTTTAACATGCAAACCTAACTGTACTCACTTTAATGACGCACATGAACACACCGCGTAACAATCTGGTGCTATTGTCTCCACAACAACATGATTCATGCCTCACACAGCGAGACACTTGTACAAAGCTAGCGCTCTTCCGCCATTGCTTTGAGTGAGCGACAGTGTTGGGAACGTTACTTTAAAAAAGTAATTAGTTATAGTTACTAATTACTTCTCAAAAATAGTAACTGAGTTAGTAACTGCGTTACATTATTATAAAAGTAATTAATTACCAGGAAAAGTAATTACTGCGTTACTTTAAAAAATCTAATATTTCAAATAACTTGAATACCCCTTACAAATTAAATATGTTAAATGACTAAAATGAATACTAAAGAGAAATCACAAATTTTTTGGCAGCATGTGACGATTTGAGGTGCTTTATTAGATCAGAATTACTTGCCACAGACGTGGAGAGACTTTTTCTTCATGGGCATAAGTTGCACATTACACAAACATTATTGCCTTTCACCTCAACAATGGAAAAGTAGTGCTTTATACTTCGTGTTTGCGACCGCTACCTTTGAGCTTGTTGTACTTGCCATCGCCCTGTCGCCGGTGTTTTCGGAGTGATTGATGCGCGATGACCGGGCTGCCTGTCAGTGCTTTGAGATGGGGCACAGTCATCAGCAGCACCGCTGCTCGTTGAAAAGAGAAAACGACGCGTATTTTCATGTCAGTCTACAAATGTCTCCAACCACGTCAGAAAAGATAGCTAGATTTGTCCTATAAAGTCGCTAAAGTGATAGAAAGTTGCTAAATCTAGCGACAAAGTGACAAAGTTGCTCAGACTATTTTACACTGCTCGCTCGCTCAGACTCAGTCGGACTGTGCGAGTGGGCGTGCCTGTTTGTGAACTCTGCCTTTGGTTGGCTAACGTTGGAGACTAAGCCAATCACCATCAGCTATGTGGTTCTCCCACCCCCTCTAACACACAGACACACCAATCAGCATCAGTTATGTTTCTCGCAACACACACACACGAGAAAATCAGTGTTTGGCTGAGAGAGTGAGCATACGCGGGTGAAAATCACTACAGTTAGATCAATTTTAGTAACGCGCAGCATTTTAATGTCAGTAACGATAACGGCGTTATAACGGGGGAAACAGTAATTTATTTGATTACTCGTTACTGAAAAAAATAACGCAGTTACTAACGCTAATTACTTATAACGCCGTTATTCCCATCACTGGTGAGCGATACTCGCTGTCATAATAAAAGTCCTCCTCCGTCTGGGTCTTTTGCACAATGTTTCTAGAAGAGACTCTGTGATTGGTTGAAGGGAGATCGTGCCACGATTGGTCAGCACAATGTGCTTGTTGTCTGATTGGCTGGAGTAGACGGTGGGCGGAGTCCACCTATTTGTGGATTCTTGTGCACGTCTTGACGTTAGAAATGTTTCAAATCCACAAATGCACAGAACGCGATCCACAAATGAGTGCAGCAATTCACAAATGCACAGAAAGCGATCCACAAATGTGTGCAGCGATTCACAAATGCACAGAAAGCGATCCACAAATGCGCAGGAAGCCATTCACATATAAATAAAATAAAAATATATATTTATAAAAAAAAATTCATTTGCAAATCCCATTTTATTTATTTGTGAATTTCCTTCCTTTTTATGAAATGTCTAACATATATTTATGGTTCACTTATTGTGCATTTGTGGATTTAAAAAATATTTATGAAACTCTCTATATTTATTTGTGGATCATAGTATATTTATTCAGAAATACGAAACAAATCTGACCCCATACCTTAATCCTGATTGGAACTTTTCATATGTACTATTATTTGTCAAGAATGTGCGTAACTGGCTTGCCCCTACCTTTTCTAATATTTTCAAAAGAAAAGGGAGATTTGAGATTGGTCTAAAGTTATTAAGTTCTCCTTGGTCAAGCTGTGGTTTTTTAATCAGCGGTTTAATAACTGCTAGTTTGAAAGCTGTTGGAACGTATCCTATTTCTAGCGATGAGTTAAAGATATTTAGAACCGGGGTTGACACTACAGGGAATACCTCTTTAAGTAGTTTTGTGGGAATGGGGTCTAATATACAGGACGATGATTTGGATGATGTGACTAGTTTAGAGAGCTCATCTATTGTAGTAGGTTTAAATGAATCAAGATGTTTGTATGGTAGTCTAGTGTTAAGTGAACTAATGGGTAGATTGGGCTGCCTGGGTAGCTACGATGTTTTCCCTAATAGCCAAAATTTTGTTAGAAAAGAAGTTCATGAAGTTGTTACTATTGTGTTGAAGTTTACTATTGGTTTCTGTTTGTTCTTTGTTTCTAGTCAGTTTCGCAACTGTGCTAAAGAGGAAACGAGGGTTATTATGATTCTCATTTATAAGCTTGCTAAGATATGTAGATCTGGCGGTTTTAATAGCCTGTCTGTAGTGTTTAACACTCTGTTTCCATGCTGCACGCCATACTTCTAACTTTGTGCTTCTATAATTTCTTTCCATTTTTCTAGCTGCCTTTTAAAGGGCTGCGGTGTGATGGTCATACCATGGAGCTGGCGTTTTTTCTTTGAATCTCTTTTTTCGAATGGGAGCAACGGCATCCAATGTGTTAGAACAGACATTGTTTAGGTTTTCTATTACAATATCTAGATCGTCACAGTTATCTGCTACATGTTTCATTTGGGACAGGTCTGGAAGAGTGCTAATAAAGCTATCTTTAGTGGTGAAAATTATTGTTCTGGCTAGTCGGTAGCATGTTGTGGATTGAGTGATCCTATCTAGAAGTACAGTGTATGACACAAGGTAATGGTCAGAAACTGCATCACTCTGAGGTGATATTTCGACGTCATTAATATTGAGTCCGAGTGACAGAATTAAGTCTAATGTGTGCTTACGAGTATGCGTTGGCCCTGTCACGTTTTGTCTAATATTAAGAGAATTTAGAACATCTATAAACGCACGTCCTAATGCGTCTTTTGGGTTATCCACATGGACATTAAAATCACCAACAATAAGAGCTTTATCTACAGTGACTACAAGCTCAGATAGGAAATCTGCTATTTCTTTAAGGAAATCTGCATGGTGGCCCGGTGGTCTATAGATTGTCACTAAGGCAAAAGAAAGCTGTTTGTGGTTACGATCAGTTATTTCCATATTTAACAACATTACTTTAAATGATTTAATTTTAGCTCCGATTTTTGGTTTACTTTAAAAATTGTGTTGTATATTGTAGCTACACCACCCCCTCACTCTAAAAATGGTTGGGTTAAAAACAACCCAATTGGCAACCAAGCGCTGGGTAAATATTGGACAGATCACATGCTGGGACACACATGGTTAAAGTAACCCAGCACGTTGGGTAACACATTTTAACCCAGCAGGTTGGGTTGTTGAGAAAACCCAACATGTAGTCATTTTAACCATTTATGGGATTAATATTCTGGGTTTTGGGTTATTCTTGCTTGGTTATTTTTATCATGTGCTTTATTGTAAATCAAGACCATTGTTAACAGCAAATAAATGTTTATTTGACTGAAAAATAACTACAAACTCTTACATTTTTACAGTTGTAAGTTGCAAAATCATTTAAAGGACTGCTTACTGACCCAAGTATAAATATATTTATAAAATATCATACATTGAAGTAACAATGTAACAGGTTGAATCAATTCGTTTGAATTTAAGACAGAATTTGTAATTTTACAGTATATAAAGGAAATACTGAAATGTACATAAACAAAACTACAGCAGTGTAAGAAAAGAAACAATGTAATTGTTACAGGGCTCCACACTAACTTTTTTCACTAGGAGCACAGTGGCCCCCAACTGAAAATTTTAGGGGCGCAACCAGAACATTTTGGGGCACACACTGTAAATCAACATGCTTACCAAATATTCACATTTCTACTAATTTCCACTGTATTACTAATAAATACTTTAATGATAGATCCAGAAAGTACAATGTGCTGTTTTTAAATTCAGTGTCACATCACAAAAAAGGTCAAATTTACTGGAAGCACATGCACACTTTCAAATTTTGGTTGCAAAATGCCACCATTTGGTGGCAGTCTGGAGCCCTGTGTTAAATAAAAAGTAAAGTCATTCATAGATGTGTAAAGTTTTTTTACAGAACAAATGTTTTAAGTTTCACAGAATGGAAAGTATTTGACTAAAAATACTTCATTTATTAAAGTTACTCATCGCGAACAAAGATGTACAAAGGAATCGAACAGGAGAGGATTCATCCATTTGAAAAATGACAGACTACAGAAATTCCCATAGAAGCACATTGCCTGGGGTATTTATTTTCAAGCACTTAAAATGACTTTAAACCAGAGACTGTAAAAAATATGCAAGTAGTGTCCGTGACGTCACCCATTGGTTTGTGAAGAGCATTTTTGAAGCTTAAAGTAGGCAGTGCGTGCCGTCGCCATCTTGGCCGAATTGCAGTTTAAATCACTTCCGTATTCAGAGAGACTGATTGAGAAAAAAGATTGAGAGATCTGCTACATGTTTCACATGGCCAGGATGAAAGGAAAGGGTTTCGAGGATTCTGTCCAGAGATGAAATTCCACCACATTTGTTGCAATCTACAAAAGAGGAAAAAACTTTTAGTGGTCTGAACTGAATGATCAGATTTAAGTATTCAGAAAACCATGTGGGCCAAGTGAATTATACATTTTATAAAAAGTATAAGGCTTTCTTTTGCATCCCTGGCCGCATTACCATCACGTGTGAGATTTTTTTTTCCAAAAATGCAATGGCCTGTTGTCAGTTTGCAACAACAAAGGCTGCAAACCACACAGACGGACAAATAGGATGATCTGACTATAAAGAATAAAGTGCTGCAGTACTAAATGTAGCAGATAATTAAGACATTCCCAATACATTTTAAATAGGAATTATTAAATGTTATACTTACTGGCTGAAGTTGTATGAAGGTCTTGCTAGCCTCATCAATGGATGGACGTTAAAACTCTGCACACTCTAAAAAAGAATGGGAAAACAACATCACATCTGATCTCTGCTAAAAACATAACATCTCTGTTAAAGTATCAGCCACAGATCAGAGGGTTGGTCAATATACATTTGAAATCACAGGAGACAACCCAAAAATATTATGAAATTAATATAAAATAGTAACTAAATACAACTCAATAAGACATCTTATTTCATATAACACATATAAATGTTTGTTAACCGATAGTCACTTACACGCAGCCTCCGTCTTGGTGACAAATACGTTTATATTTTCAAGTTCATGTCCAAACACTTAAATTATTGTTTCATTTTAAAAGAGAGGAACAAGCAATATACATATAAGACACCGGTTCTTGGAAACGCTGTTTCGTTTTCATTTATCGACGCGTTACCTGCCGTACAGACTGTGAAGTGAATGTGCTGATTTTCCCTGCCTCAGTGACAGAGTAGACGCCGGCTCCATAATATCCTCCGCCACCGGTAAAATTAACATGTGCTCGCACCTCGCGGTCTGTCTTTACATATCGAATGACAAGAAAGCAACTCGTTTGTCGCTAAATTTAATTTAACAGCGTCGCTATCGCTTGTTAAGCTGGGAAATGGAAAACTATGCGCGTGTGTGACACAAAAAGCCGAAGTGGGGATGCGGAGGTCGACTCGGTACTGGTTTTGACTCGCTTTGTTAAAGGCTTACAGAAATTGTCATGAGTTAACGTAATCAACCGTTTGATGGGGATTTTGTAACATCGATTTTATTAATTTTATTAATATGCCATATCAAACATCTTAGAACAATTATTCGAGTCAATTTGTGTAAATGGCGATCTGAGGTAACAGTCGCCATTCCTCCAAATTACACCCGTCGTCTTAGTCTGTATAAATTAACACGTTGCTATCTCGCAAAATGTTATAATCTTGTTTATATTAATGAAATGTTCACAAAAACATATAAACTTACCTTGAAACAACTGCTTCCAGTGACTCTGTCCTTTCACGACGACCGTTGCTGAGCACATTCAAACATCAAGGGCGCGGAGCACATGAGCCTCTTCAAACAACCCAACATAATAACCCAGCAGTTTTAACCCAACACCTAGAAAACTGAAACTACCCAAAAAGTGTTCTAAATGTAAAAAAATAACCCAGCAAAACAACCCAACAGACTCAACCCAGCATTTTGGGTTAAAAAATAACCCAGCCATTTTTAGAGTGCTCTCCCCTTTAATCGAGGTTCGTGTTTATAATAATAGTCTTGTGGGGTGGATTCATTTAAACTAATGTAGTCGTCTGCTTTAAGCCAGGTTTCTGTTAAACAGAGTGCATCTAAGTTTTGGTCTGTAATTATTTCATTGACAATAGGTTCTTTATTGGTAAGCGATCTAATGTTAAGAAGGCCGAATTTTAACATTCGAGAATTATCTGTTAATGTATTGTTTTCTAATTTTATATTAATCAGATTTGTACCTGATGTAACAAGCGGTGCCCTGTATTTATTTGTTCGGGGAACAGATACAGTTGAAATGTGCTGATATTTCGGTAAGATTGACTCGAAGTGCTGGGATATAAGTGGTCTTGACATATCACGGCAGTTAACAGATGGACGGTTAAGCCGATCCGTCTGTTTCCTGACCTGGGTCCTGGATAGTCAGACTATATCAGAATTAAGACTATTGATCAGATTTCTAGTGAGTATAGCACTTCCTTCCGATGACGGATGAAGGCCATCTCGGGTTAGGAGGAATGGTCTTCCCCAGAAATGCTTCCAATTGTCTATAAACCCTACGTTATGCTGAGGGCACCACTTTGACATCCATCCATTGAGAGACACTAATCTACTATGTGTTTCATCTCCCCGGTAGGCGGGGAGGGGACCAGAGCATATTACATTGTCTGACATTGTTTTTGCAATTTCACACATCTCCTTAATAGTATCTTTGGTGATTTCCGACTGGCGTAGCCTGGTGTCATTCGTGCCGGCGTGAATAACAATCTTAGAAAACTTCCGCTTAGCATTAGCCAGCACTTTAAGTTTGGATCTAATGTCAGACATTCTGGCTCCCGGTATACAGTCGACTATGGTGTTTGGTGCCTCAATGTTAGTGTTCCTGAGTATAGAATCTCCAATGACTAGGGCACTTTTAAAAGGTGTTTCAGCTGGTGTACTCCTTAAGGGATCGAATCTGTTAGAAATTGCTGTAACGTTATGGGTCTTAGAAGGACGCCTTATATGACTATGGCGCCTGACAATCACCCAGTTTGACCGCCGACTTGACTCTGATGTCAGAACCGAGCCATGCGTATTTTGATAAACACTATGCGCGCTCGATACAGTATTTGTAATATTTACATTAGCATCTGATGTCGGAACCGAGCCATTAGTCTTTTCGCTTGATAGATTATTTGCAACAGTAACATTAGCGGTTTTGCTATCCTCAACTAGCGTTCGGATGCGCGATTCTAGTTCAGCAACCTTCTCAGTTAACCTTAATACTTCAATACACTTAGTGCATGTAAACCCCTCTATGCTAACAGCAGAAGCTAAACTATACTTGTGGCAAGTAGTACATGTTACAATAACAAGCGGAGTCTTACCGCTTTCATGCTGGGCGATGGCGTCTTCGTTTACCCGAACGCGGTCCCCGGAGCTGCATCGCGTGGGGTGTTCGGTTGTGACACGCCTCGGTCGCCTGCGAACGTCTGGGGCCAGGGTGATGTGGGGCTTGCTGAATCTGCGAAGGCCGGACAGCGGTTCCTCCACAGCTTCCCGATCGCTTTCATGTTGAGCGATGCCGTCTCCGTTCAGTCGTTCACGGTCTGTGAAGCTGCATCGCGTGGAATGCTCGTTTGTTGCGCGCCTCGATCGCTTGTGGACGTCGGAAGGCAGGGTGAAGTGGGCGCTGTAAATCGCGTTGGATCTGCTAAGACCGGGAAACAACTCCTCCACAGCTTCCCGCTCAGGTGAGGACAGGTCAGAAAAGCATATATCAGATGAATCCGCCCTTAGATCGGAAAATGCTAGCTTCAGCCTCCACCGTTTGTGGATGCTAGCGGGCTATATGCTAACACTGGGTGTTTATTAGTGATAAATAGTTTCACGTGGTAGTACTGCGCAATAATCGTCACGGTAAAGTATTCCTATGTAAAACTAATAAGTTATATTATATAAATAGGAATAAGATGGTAAAAAAAAGGATTTTAGATGATGAACTCGACGGAGCTACGATGCACGATCTGTTCAGCGTGACGTCACAAACCGGATGTGACGATAACCAATGAGAGTGACCCCTATAAAAAAAGAGTTTTATATAGTACTGATAAGACCAAAGTCTAATAATAATCGAGTGCTCGTATCGCGTTAAGATTAAATGGGAAAGCAATAGTAACATTATATATATATATAGTATATAAGTATAGTTTTATTAACTTTTACCTCGTGCCAAAACAATAACAACACAAAAGACACTAAATATGAATAAGAAACCACATAACAGTTTCATCATGACACCAAATAGTGCTGATTTGATCTCATTTTTTTCCATTTTGACACAGGCAAGGCCAACATCAGAGCCAGGGAATCCCTGTCAGAGATGTAGCCCAGATAGGGCGGTGGTCAGCGGGGCGAGTGAACACTGATGTCCGCTCATGCTCTGGTTCTCGTACCGAATCTTACAAAGCAAACGTTTAAACAGGCGCTATCTTCACTAATCGACTGCAGATTTAAATATAATACATATATAAAAAAAACACATCAAAGATGGCGCCGCAGATGGCAGCCTCTGTGTTTGGCTCTCCAGTTTTAGTACTGTTTTTGTTTGTTTTTCCTGTTTTATGTTTGTCAAACACGGTCAGTTTCACTAGGGACGAGCTGCTAAACATTCGGCAGAACACTCCACATAGTCTGTTACCTGATTTCATTTATTCTGACGTTTTGCTGAACGTTGTAGCTGGCGGAGCAGCGGTGATGTTCAAGCACTTCAAGACGCGCAGATGTGGTAAGCGCGCCGGTGCGTTCGCAAAGCTCAGACAGCGCGGATTCAGAACGGCGCTGCCTAGCATCCATCTAGCGAATCTTCGCTCTCTTCCGAACAAAACGGACGAACTCATCCTGCTCTCCTGGACAAACAGAGACTTTTCACACTCAGCTGCGCTGTGTTTCACGAAAACCTGGCTGAATGACGCGACCCCGGACAACGCGTTAAGTCTTCCAGGCTTTCAGCTGTTTAGAGCAGACCGCGACAAAATATCAACGGGGAAATCGCGTGGCGGAGGGACATGTCTCTACATCAACGAAAGGTGGTGTACAGACATAAAAGTGTTAAAGAAGACGTGTTGTTCAGATCTAGAAACACTCATCTTTAACTGCAAACTGTTCTACTCACCGCGGGAGTTTTGTTCATTCATTCTCGTGAGTGTTTACATTCATCCGCAAGCGCACGTGAGCTCAGCTCTACAGAAACTTGCTGATTTAATCACAGACACGGAACAACAACACCCAGACTCTGTTATTATCATTCTAGGGGACTTCAATAAAGCAAATCTCTCACGTGACCTGCCAAAATACAGACAGCATGTTGCATGTCCCACCAGAGACAGTTATATATTGGATCACTGTTACACCACAATAAAGAATGCATATCACTCTGTCCCCAGAGCTGCTCTAGGTCTCTCTGACCACTGCCTGGTTCATCTTATACCAACTTACAGGCAAAAACTTTAAACTGCCAAACCTGCAGTAAAGATGGTTAAGAGATGGACTAACAAAACAGAGCATTACAAGCCTGTTTCGACCTCACTGACTGGGGTGTCTTCGAAGCTGCTGCCAGCGATCTGGACGAGCTTACAGAGACTGTAACTTCATACATCAGTTTCTGTGAGGATATATGCATTCCTACCAAGACACATCTAACGTTCAACAATGACAAGCCATGGTTCACAACAAAACTTAGACATCTTCGTCAGGCCAAAGAGGACGCCTACAGGAAAGGAGACAGAGTCTTGTACAATCAGGCCAGAAACACACTAAATAAGGAGATTAGAATGGCTAAGAGGAACTACGCTAAAAAGCTAGAACACCAGTTTTCTGCCAACGACCCTGCATCTGTGTGGAAAGGTCTGAAAGCCATTACCAACTACAAGACACCTCCCCCAGTCACTGAGGCCAATCTGCAGCTTGCTGAAGACCTGAATGAGTTCTACTGTAGATTTGAAACTCCCAGGCTAACACCCCACACCCGCTCCGATCATCTCTCCACACAACCACTAACACCTCCAGCAACCCCCCTCTCCCCCACACCTGCACATCAGATCTGTGAAGAAGCTGTGCGCCTAGCCTTCAGGAAGAACAAAAGAAGGAAGGCACCAGGCCCAGACGGTGTAACACCATCCTGTCTGAAAACTTGTGCTGACCAGCTGGCCCCCATCTTCACACAGATCTTTAATAGATCACTAGAGCTGTGCAAAGTCCCCTCATGGCTTTTCTGAAGGACATCACTGGACCCTTACTAGACCCCCTGCAGTTTGCTTACAGAGCTAACAGGTCGGTAGACGATGCAGTCAACATGGGGCTGCACTTCATCCTGCAACACTTAGACAGACCAGGTACTTACGTGAGGATCCTGTTCGTGGACTTTAGTTCCGCTTTTAACACCATCATCTCTGCACTCCTCCAAACCAAACTAACCAACCTCTCTGTCCCAAGCTCTATCTGTCAGTGGATCACCAGCTTTCTGACAGATAGGCAACAGGTGGTGAGAATTGGAAAATTCACATCCAACATCTGCACTATCAGCACTGGTGCCCCACAGGGTTGCGTCCTCTCCCCACTGCTCTTCTCCCTGTACACCAATGATTGCACATCAAAAGACCCCTCTGTCAAACTCCTAAAGTTTGCAGACGACACTACAATCATCGGCCTCATTCAGGACGGTGATGAGTCTGCTTACAGACAGGAAGTTAAAGAGCTAGCAGTCTGGTGCAGTTACAACAATCTGGAGCTTAACACGCTCAAAACTGTGGAGATGATCGTGGACTTCAGGAGAAACCCCCCTGCACTCCCCTCACTCACCATCATGAACAGCACTGTGACTGCAGTGGAGTCATTCAGGTTCCTGGGCACCACCATCTCTCAGGACCTGAAGTGGGACACTCACATTGAGGGCGCACTCACATTATCCAAACCAAACCAAACCAAGCCCCAGCGCGATTGTCACCCCTCCCTACTCCCCCAGATGCACGCACTCACACTGTACTTCTTATCGATCCGAGTCCGGGCGCGCTTTCGTCATTAAGATGCGATTGTTTTGAAAAAAGCAGGAAGTAAAGCTCTCTCTTAACACTGGAACCCACCGTAATGATAAGTCTGTGTTTTTCATTCGGAGTCGTTTGGTGCGCGATTACAGACAGCCCTCTCACATGTCATCATATTGCTTAGTTAATCTGTCACGTGCGCAGCTCAGACATTCACGTAACCCCGCTGCGCGAATCAAAAGGTTTTTACGGAGGCAGATGAAGGTGAGTGGTCGCGCAGCTGACGTCTTCACCTTTTGAATCGCGCTCAGGCGCGATTGCGCTCACACCACAGCCTTCCGCGCCTGAGCCCAAGTGAACCGCGCTCCGGCCCACCTCTGCAACCCGGCCGCGGCGCGATTAAACAATCCGCGCCCGGGCGCGGAACGGAGCGATCACACTAGTCAAACAAACCAGGCTTTGGGGGTCAAACGCGCCCGAGCGCGGTTTGGTTTGGATAATGTGAGTGCGCCCTGACTCTATTGTTAAAAAGGCCCAACAAAGGTTATACTTCCTTCGCCAGCTAAGGAAATTCAACCCGCGACAGGAGTTGCTCATACAGTTCTACTCAGCTGTCATTGAGTCTGTTCTGTGCACTTCAATAACTGTATGGTTTGGGTCAGCTACAAAATTACATATCAAAAGACTACAAAGGACAATTCGGTCTGCTGAAAGGATTATTGATGCCCCTCTGCCATCCCTCCAAGAACTGTACATATCCAGGTTGAGAAAAAGGGCTCAGAAAATCACTCTAGACCCCTCTCACCCTTGCCATCTGCTTTTTGATCTCTTGCCATCTGGTCGACGCTACAGAGCACTAAAAACCAGGACAGTCAGGCACAAGAACAGTTTCTTTCCCGAAGCAATCTACCTCATGAACAGTTAAATGTTCTCTACTGTGCAATAATAATAATATGTGCAATAACCTTATAGAGTATGTATATAATATGTGTATTTTATGTTCATATCTTGCTTTATTATTTTATTTCTATTCATATTTTTATCTTTATTTATCTGTGTGTCGTTTGTTGTCTCTGTCCACTGGAAGCTGTGACACAAAAAAAATTCCTGATATGTGCAAACATAACTGGCAATAAAACCTCTTTCTGATTCTGATTTCTGATTCTGATTCTCGACTGAACTAATCATAAAACTACACTTTGTGACCAAGAAACGGTAATATAAAGAAACGGCTATTCCGTCCATTGAGTTCTTATGAGATTCAAAGTAGCAGAAAGGGTTACCTGTCATTCTGGCCGCCCTTAAATCCGTGGCGGTAGAAAGTTGTTCCCAAACAAAGAGGCTTTTAAAATAACTCCGTTGTTGTTTTCTAGTTTTCGTTTTTCAAACGTGTGCCGTCGAACTGTTGTATAAAAGCAATATCGCTCTCGGAGTCGTGTGATATAGCTCTATATCAGGGTTCACCAAATGGCGGACCCCGGTCCGAATCCGGACCGCAAGATGCGTCGATCCGGACCGCAAATCCTTTTGACGCAATGAAATAAATAAAAAGCAAATACTTTTTAACGTTATTATAAAATCCTTTTTATATCAGGCACTTAAAGGCAGCTCAGTAGCACTATTTGGGTCCTACCCTTATGCAACAAACATATATTTCTCAATATATTACATGACAATATATTTAATGTTTCTCCATATATTGTGAAATTTACAAAGTAATATATATCATGATATATTATATAAAAATATATTATATATATGTAAGTGATATATTGCAATATATTATACAATACTGCAATTATTGCCGTTTTCATATATTGATTAAATACATCTCATTATACTATTTAATATATCCCATAATATATTGGAAATATATGAAGTAATATATTGATGCATATATTCTAAATGCATGTAATATATTGAAGTATATATTGGCAATATATGTAGTAATATGTTGATAAATATACTCTTAATGCATGTAATATATTGCAGTATATATTGGCAATATATGTAGTAATATGTTGATAAATATACTCTTAATGCATGTAATATATTGCAGTATATATTGGCAATATATGGAGTAATATGTTGATAAATATACTCTTAATGCATGTAATATATTGCAGTATATATTGGCAATATATGGAGTAATATGTTGATAAATATACTCTTAATGCATGTAATATATTGCAGTATATATTGGCAATATATGGAGTAATATGTTGATAAATATACTCTTAATGCATGTAATATATTGCAGTATATATTGGCAATATATGGAGTAATATGTTGATAAATATACTCTTAATGCATGTAATATATTGCAGTATATATTGGCAATATATGGAGTAATATGTTGATAAATATACTCTTAATGCATGTAATATATTGCAGTATATATTGGCAATATATGGAGTAATATGTTGATAAATATAATCTTAATGCATGTAATATATTGCAGTATATATTGGCAATATATGGAGTAATATGTTGATAAATATACTCTTAATGCATGTAATATATTGCAGTATATATTGGCAATATATGGAGTAATATGTTGATAAATATACTCTTAATGCATGTAATATATTGCAGTATATATTGGCAATATATGGAGTAATATGTTGATAAATATACTCTTAATGCATGTAATATATTGCAGTATATATTGGCAATATATGGAGTAATATGTTGATAAATATACTCTTAATGCATGTAATATATTGCAGTATATATTGGCAATATATGGAGTAATATGTTGATAAATATAATCTTAATGTATGTAATATATTGCAGTATATATTGGCAATATATGGAGTAATATGTTGATAAATATACTCTTTATCTATGTAATATATTGCAGTATATATTGGCAATATATGGAGTAATATGTTGATGCATATATTCTTTATGTATGCAATATATTGCAGTATATTGTAAAATACATGAGTAATATGTTGATACATATATTCTATATATATGTAATTTATTGCAGTATATTGATAAATATAAATAATTGTCGCTTTTAATATATTGCACGTGAATATTATATATGTGTTTATATATCTCAAAATATGCAATATTATATTTACAAATATCCACCATATTGTATTCCGATTGATATGCAAAAATGTATTAACAATATATGTACAGATATAGTGTCACATGTATGTTTACTATATTGTAGAATATATTTTAAATAATATGTAAAATTATATAGAAATATATACATAAAAATATGTACACACATTTATACCACATATTAACACAGACTAATGGATAATCTATCAAAAGCCACCTTTATTTTCTTTTAATCAGGCACACATACTAAAACTAATTTGAGGTAGAGAGCTAAACAGACCTATTACAACCACAAGAGATTTTGCACATGGTCAGACAATGTGGTTTGCTTTACATTACATAAATGTCTTGCATTACATTAACATAAATTACATTTTAAAAGAGTGACATAAAACAGAAAATATACAAAATATAAATGAAAGCAATTTAAATTACAAAGGTCTATTTATTTCAAACTTTCAGCAGTGCCGTTATACAGTTAAAAATACAATATAAACAAAATGCACAGACAATAATAGATATAAACAAACTTTCAAGGAGCTTTGGCAATGTGAAAAAGCAAAGACATAAATTACCAAAAGAACAGGCCTTTATCCTGGCTAGGAGTCCATCTTGGCTCTTCACTGGTTTAAATTACTTATATACCCATGCTTTTGCACTTCACCTGGTGTCTTAGCTCGCATATTCTACTGTTGATGGATTTTCTAACATCAGCTTCGGCCGTGGAAACTGGTTTAAAACAGCATCTGTGGAACAAAACAACAACGATTACTCTCTCCCTTCTCACTCCTTCCCCTCTGGTTCACAAAAATCTCTCCTGGAAGAGATGCAATCAAAACTGGAAAGCACCACCTCTGAAAACTATGTACCTTGTAAAGCTTGAAGTTTTTCCTGGGTTGAGAGCATGCCAACGATCAGTCTCCTTCTCAAGTTTTACTGGTGGTTAGCAAACAACTTTTAGGTGCATTACCGCCACCTACTGATTAGGAGTATGAGTTAGGACTATAGGTCAGGACCAGAGATGTATAAAGTACTAGGGACCCAGACTTGAGTAAAAGTACAAGTGCTCTATCAAAAAAGTGACTTGAGTAGAAGTTGAAGTGCTCTTTAAGCACAGCACTTAAGTGGAAGTACTAAAGTATTAAACATGTTTTGTACTTAAGTATTGCAAGTAGTTTATTTTAAAATATACTACTCAAGTACTGAAAGTAAAAGTACAAGTATTGTGTAATGTAGTTATTAAAGAAAACAGTCAAAAGTTTGAATATAATATTGTTTATATTATTTCAAATGTTTTAGCTAAAGGACACTCACAATTCCTTTGGCTGTAGCAGGAGTACAAAGACAGGACTGTTCAGATAATTTAGATTAATTTAACCAAATAATTAAATATTAGTCGATATAATGGTAATAGGTACAGTAAAGGTACAAGGTGTTTCAATGAACTTAAGTTTCCTTCTTTCACGCACACTCGCCCTTTCTCACGCATTCTCTCTCTCTCTGTCTTTCTCGCGCACTTTGGTTCTCTATTTGCTTCACTTTGTCCACAACCCCGGCTCATATTTGGGAGTGAGAGGGAGGGAGGGGTCCGCCCTTCACTATCTCCGATTGGTTTAGATACACGATCTGTGTGTGTTTCTAATGTGTATCACCGTTCTGGCAGTGATAATGTGGGTTTGGAATGATTCGTAACATTTGAGTGTAACGAGTAACTATGCAGCACATAAAAAATGTATCGGAGTAAAAGTATTAAACTCATCGAAAATATGTACTGAAGTAAAAGTGGAAGTAGGAGAAAAAATATATACTTCAGTAGAATACAGATACTGTCTTTTAGTACTTAAGTACAGTAGTGAAGTAGTTCTACTTCGTTACTATACATCTCTGGTCAGGACCTATCAGCCTCATTGTTGCTAGTCACAGGTATGTGTCCTTGTCCTCTCCTCGCGCCTGAATCTCAGCTTCCTACTCAAGCATTATGCTCCATCGCCTTTGGCACGCATTCTGGTTGAAGCAGTCGGTGCTGAGTAGAGTACTGACAAATGTAGAAAATGAAAGAAAGGTCTCTGCTGTTTCAATAAAACTGTTATTTGTGTAATGCAGATTTTTGTCTTTAATATTTTCTTTAGGCTATATGCCATGCATATTCATGAATATGCTGTAGTTGTTTATTTGGAAAGAAAAAAAAATTGTTAAATCATATATACATACATACATACATACATACATACATACATACATACATACATACATACATACATACATACATACATACATAGCACATCCATATATTCATGGGCATTGCTAGATATAAAGCTCTACTGGGGCACAGGCCCCCCATTTTTTGCTGACTTTTTTGAAAGCCTGCTGTGTGCAAGAAGTGTGCAACACTTCTATACAATGTCCTTTGCTCAACCCACTATTCTACAGTTCAACAGTTACTGCAAAAGATACATATATACAAGTATAATCTTCGTTATACCTAACATTATTACACATTTCTTGAAACTATGCCTCATATTCTCAAAACAGTAAAGACAATTCCATAAAGTCTCACACAATACTCCAAACATCATATTTTCAGGTCAAAATGAAGCTCTACACTCAAAACCATTCACTCTTACTGAAATACCAAACTTTTCCCTCAGACAACACACACAAGCTTTCAAAAACACACACACTACAATATAGTATTACACACTTGTGCAATCAATTCAAAACAATATATCCAAAACTGGTAAGTTGCTTGTGGTTCTCCCCCTCAAAAACCTTTTCACATGACCAAAAAGACACAATCAATGTATGCATTTTTATTCATTCATGTGCTATACACAGCACAACTGTAAATTGTAATATTTCGCCTCAACATCCCGTCTTAGTTCTGGGTCAGGCCAGAGAATCTCATCCACATCACAGGCTATATTGGTCCTAGCCAAACAGCAAGGGTAAAATCCTCTTGCCTGATCCACCTCTTGCATTCATCTGCTGATATGTCTATCTGTATGGAAGGCAATTTGATGCATTTCTTTATTCCAGTAGCATAGTCCAACAGTGTATGCACACTAAAGTTACTGTATAGAGCAGTCTTACTGTAAGTACACCTATCTGTTTTCCTCCCTGAAGGCTCTGAAGATGGAGGCATAAGTAAAGCGACTCAAATTAGGCTTTACTCGTTGCTCAGCCTCCCTCATAGTCATACCATGGACCAGGACATGGTCAACTAGAGTGGCTTGTATTTCACCTTGAAATTGCTTGTCACCTTGCCCTTCATCTCCTTCCTCCTCTTTCACCACGTCCTCCTCCTCTTCCTCCTCCTCCACTATGTCCTCTTCCTCCTCCTTCACCACGTCCTCCTCCTTTCCCTCCTCCTCTCCCTCCTCCTATTCCTCTCCCTCCTCCTCCTCGACCTATTTCTTCATCATGTCCCCTCCCTCCTCCTTTACCATGTCCTCTTCCTCCTCCTTCACCACGTCCTCCTTCTTTCCCTACTCTTCTGCCTCTTCCTCTCCCTCCTCCTCTTCCTACTCCTCCTCGACCTATTTCTTCATCATGTCCTCTCCCTCCTCCTTTACCATGTCCTCTTTCTCCTCCTTCACCATGTCCTTCTTCTTTCCCTCCTCCTCTTCCTCCTCCTCTTCCTCGACCTATTCCTTCATTTCTCTGTGGATCCATTGTTTCAAAGCTCAATGAACAGATTCAGGCCCTTTTATGTATCTATTGAAGGATCTGATTGCTGTGTGTTCAATTTTGACTTTTAGTGTTTCCAGCTTGGTAATTGTTTGCTAAGCTGTGCTGACTTGAGTGAACAGTATTGAATGCTAGTGCTTTCCATATGACCAGATGGTGTAAGCACTGAGAAATGTAAGGATTTGTGTGTAGAGTTTTGAAGTAACAGTTCACCAAAACTGACTCATGTGTTAACCAAGGTGAAAAAGTAGTACACTTCCATAGTGTATTTTAAGTGCTTTATTTTCGCACACTAATTTTGTACTTAAGAAGTACTTAAGACAAATTTTTAGTATATTAAGATGTTCTTAAGATCATCTTAGTGTACTTCACTGTGCTATTTTGAGACACCATAAATATGAACTAAAATGTGCTAAAAATGTATTTAAAAAATGTATTTATGTACCACTTGTAGTAAACTTGAACCCATCTTTGTATAAAAGTTGTGTTCAAGATTAATACAAGTGTTAACTAAATAAGTTTTTTTATACAGAGATAGTATGTTAAAAGTGCATGTTAGTTCATATTCATGGTGCCTCAAAATAGCACAGTGAAGTACACTTAGATAATCTTAAGAACATCTTACATCTGTCTCAGCAACAATTCAATTCTACAGACTTGACAAGGTTTTCCTGAGATTTTTCCTCTAATGTTTCAGACCTGATCGGGTGAGGATGTAGTTTGTCTTACCTCCTTAAAACTCATCATCTCTCTTGTCTGCTTCGCTTTCCCTGCTTTGCACAAAACATGTTCATCTAAAGAAGCCAATAATGATCGAGTCAAAATAAGATTATTATTATTATTTAGAAACTTACTTTAGTCTGGTCATGTTTTCATAAGCTAAGTCACTCGCGTGGCATCACCTTTTGAATGCGGTTGTGTGCAATGCGGATGAGCGCAAGACGTGCGCGGACATGGATACGTGCGTGCACGAGTCAATGCGACTGCTTCGTTACAAGCGTAAATTGGGTAACTACATTGCATATAGATCCGTTTTTGCCGCGATTATCTTTGTAAAGGAATACACTATTTAACTGCTAAAATTTAAACTTGAGATTTACACCGGGGCACAAAAGATTTACACTGGGGCATGTGTCCTGGTTAAAGGGGTCTAGCGATGCCCCTGCATATATTGCAGTATATTAAATCATATAAAGACAAACTATTACATGGAAAAACATAGTGCCCTTTTTGGTCTTGGTTACAATATATTTTGTATCAATATATACATGTATGGTCTATTCATATACTGCAATATAATGGAAAATATACATATTAAATCCTATATATGGGAATATACTGCCTAATATATTACATGATATTTTCTATGCATATATTACAATATATTGGGAAATATAAATATTAAATCCGATATATGGTAATATATTGCCTAATATATTACATGATATTTTCCAATATACTGCAGTATATGTTTGTTGCATAAGGGTACACCGACCCAGATTTGAGTGCTGCGCGCCGACACAAACAATCTCAGACATGCAGTGAAGAGAACAGAGAGTGAAAAACAATGGCATTCTCATAAATTAGGAAAGTTGGTGCTGAAAACTTCTTTTTTGAGGTGGGTGGAAAAATACGCATTTATTCTTTCTCATTTGCTTGGAGTCTGTTGCAGTTGTCAAAAGTGGTAACATTAAACGCTATTATTATGAAACTAAACATAGACACTTTAAAGAAACTTACCCTCAGCAGTACGAGGGAAGGGTGCAAAAAATAAATGAACTAAAAGCCCAGTATGAGCGACCCACACGGGTCCTCACTCACTTCCACCCAAAAACGAGCCTATGAGTGTTCACTGAAAATACAGTGGATTTTAGGAAAGCATAACAAGCCCGTTACAGATGGGGAAATAGTGCATGGATGCTGCGTGAAATATTTTTAAATGGAAAAGAAAGACATGAAGTGAGGAAAAGTATATTTAAAATGTTAGCTGGAAAGGAAAGGACAAAGCAATTTCTCCCACTAAAGTTCTCAGTCAGATTAATGTATGCAAGTTAACATAAATGTAATGTGATTTTTTTTAAACTAGGAATATTATGCTTCCATCTTTAAGTTAAACTCAGTTTAACCTCATTTATTTTATTTGAGCTTATTTACATTTTTATAGACTTAAAGGAACAGTACAAATTAAGAGAGAAAATCCATATGAATTAAGAGAGATTATTCAGAATACATGATAACATTACATTTTGTTCAATAAAAGCAAATATTTACACTAATTTCTTTAGTCTGGTGAAAGCCGTCAATTTATGTTTTACGTGCAGTACATAATTGTCCGATCCTTGGCTTGGAGGAGGGTTCATTTCTGGGCCTCAAGCTATTTTAATTGAAGACCCCTGCTCTATATCATCACGGCTGTGATTGCCTCCGGCACCCGGCCTACGGCCTCGTGCCTCTGGCCTAATCACAGCCGTGATGATATAGAGCTATATCACACTCCTACTCGAGCGATATTGCTTAAATATATAATATTAAGTTGGAAATATTTATAACAATATATAGGTATGAATAACAATAATCAAATAGTATAATAACCAAATGAGTACATATTAAATTCAATTGAACTCACTTACTGAGAAACCTCAATGTAAACAGTTCAAATGTATCACACTGTAATACACACCAAGCAATGAATATTTTCTCAAATAAAATATCTACACACTCTTTCTTTTAAGAATTGTTGTAACTGTGCAACTGTACACTCTAAACAACACTTAAAGTGCCCCAAGTTTAAACGTGAACACAAAATATTAGTGGGCCCACTCGCACACGTAAACAATCACACACACAACCCCACCCGATGCAGGCCTGTGTTGTTGCTTGTGTGCGTTGTGGTCTTTGAAACTACAAAAATGGCCTCTTCACTCAAATGAGCAAAAAAAACTCAATAACATAAGGTACCTGTGCTCCAGTGATCACTCAAACCACAACCGAAGACATCACACACGATCCTCAGTGAAAATTGGTCCTTTCCTCGCGACCCAAGGCAAACTGAACAGTCTTGATGATGCGAGTTGTCCACGGAGTTCGTTTCACTCACGCGATCACTTTTTTACACGACTGTAACTCAGACTGATCTCTTGAAGTGTCCCACGCAAAGTAATAGATAGCACAACACAACTGCAATACACTGAATGCAGTATATTAGTCACTGCAGTCCGTAACAACAGGAGAATGCAGTCTCTATTTAAATGCAAAAACGTCTCATCAACTGCTGATAAGAGGAATAAAGTGGTTTGTTAACACATCTGCTGGGTTAACATGAAGGCATAAACAAACAAAACACTTTCACAAAGAAACAAAACCAATATAACACACGTTTAGCGGTTATCTCAACTTTTTCTCTCTAGTGCGAGCGTATCTGCCACCGTATCTGCCACCGCTCTCTCTCGAACGCAGTTCGTCTCTCTTTTCTCCTTTTGATTGACTCAATTAACCACCAATCACATTACACTCTCATATGCATGGGCGGGTTTAAAATAATAAGCATCCAATAACATAAAATACAATCAAACTAGATAGTAACACGCACATGTTTTCCAAGTGCATTTAAACCAAACTTTAGCGTTTACACGGTTTCTTAAAGGGATACACACACATTTTCAGATCACTTTAAAAATGTGAATCTTTGTAAACAAAGCACAGTTTAATGAATAGTTTTCTTAAACCTTATTATAAAACAAGCTGATATATATGAATTAGGACAGTTATTTAAAATAAGCTTTTAAATAAGAGTAACAATAGCTATTATATAAACATATTACTAGTATTATAAACATAACTAGTAAGAGGGTTACACTCTCCCCCTTCTAACTCCTCATGCCCTCATGAGGCAAAATAAATGTTCTACATCTGAACTTCTGTTCTGACAGCAGGGCAGGGGTTTGAAAGGACAGTGTACAGTGTTGCAAACTTTCTTCTTTACCTTAACGCCATCTTTAATGTGTATGACCATTCCTCGATTAATAACTGTTAATGGTTTATCTGAGGGTCGGCCTAATTCATCATAGGTCAGTTTAATCAAAGGTTTTACTTTTCTCTGTGATTTGCGGCTCACTGAAGGTTCTGCCTCATGTTCTGAGACATTCTCAGGACCATTGTCTCCCCCTTCTAATTCCTGACCCTCTGCCATTTGCAAAAGCTGATCAGGAAGTATTTCTGGGTCATCTTCGGGCAGACAATCTCTCAACACATACTCCTGGTTTTGAAACTGATCATTGTCCTGACTGACAGTTTCTTTCTCCACTATAAGCTGGGAAGATGGCTGCCTACTTTGTATGCTGACTGGTTCTGGGCGATAGTACCAGAGATCATCATAACTCTCTGAAGAATCCACTTTCTCACATTCAGTGAGAGAAACATTTTCCTTTACCAGTCAATTTTGTCTCTTTTTAACTGTTTGTGCTCTGGTTACAGGTGGCTGCATATTTTTGTTTGAGTCATCCGACCTAAACAATCATCACATTGTCTCCGATGGGTAACAGGTGATCTCTGTCAATAGTCCTCTCACCTCCCATTCCACTCTCAGGTCGTAGTCTGTAAACAGGTAAGTCCTTAAATTTTTCAGTGACAACATAGGGTAAGGAATTCCATCTGTCAAAGAGTTTGTGCTTTCCTGTGAAGGCAAGGTTTTTGATGAGCACTCTATCTCCTACGGTAAGTATTTGGTGTTTCACTTTTTGGTCATAGAGTCGTTTGTTTCCTTGGTGACTTTTCAGTGCAGTCCCAGATGCTAACTGATATGCTTTCTGGAGTTCAGACTTCATTTTCTCAACATATTGCTGGTGCTTAATTTCTCACTCACCATCTGCAGGTATGCCAAAACACACGTCGATGGGCAATCGAGCCTCTCGTCCGAAGAGCAGGTAATAAGGGGAGTAACCGGTCGCCTCGTTCTTCGTGCAGTTGTATGTCAAAGAGTTTGTGCTTTCCTGTGAAGGCAAGGTTTTTGATGAGCACTCTATCTCCTACGGTAAGTATTTGGTGTTTCACTTTTTGGTCATAGAGTCGTTTGTTTCCTTGGTGACTTTTCAGTGCAGTCCCAGATGCTAACTGATATGCTTTCTGGAGTTCAGACTTCATTTTCTCAACATATTGCTGGTGCTTAATTTCTCACTCACCATCTGCAGGTATGCCAAAACACACGTCGATGGGCAATCGAGCCTCTCGTCCGAAGAGCAGGTAATAAGGGGAGTAACCGGTCGCCTCGTTCTTCGTGCAGTTGTATGCATGTACAAGCAAACTGATGTGTTGACTCCATTTACTCTTTTTAGTTGGATCCAGTGTTCCAAGCATGGAGAGAAGGGTTCTGTTAAAGCGTTCTGGTTGTGGGTCACCTTGTAGATGGTAAGCTGTTGTCCGTGATTTGCGGATTCCTAACATTCCTAGGAGCTCTCGTATCAGTCGGCTTTCGAAGTCCCATCCCTGATCTGAGTGAATACGGGAGGATAAACCATAGTGAACCAAGAACTTCTCCACAAGGACTTTAGCCACAGTCACTGCTCGCTGGTCCTTGGTTGGGAAGGCTTGAGCATAGCGGGTGAAGTGATCAGTTATCACAAGCACATTGGAAATACCCTTGGAGTCAGGTTCTAGGGACAAGAAGTCAATGCACACTAGGTCTAACGGACCATTGCTGGTAATATGGTTCAACGGGGCAGACTTAGTAGGTAGGGTCTTCCTTGTAATGCAGCGACCACAGTTTTTGATGTATTGTTCTATGTCAATGGTCATGCGCGGCCAATAGAAGTGATCTCTTAGAAGCTCGGTGGTCTGCTCCACTCCAAGATGACCTGACTCATCGTGTAAAGACTGAATGACTACCAGATGGTACTTTTCAGGTAGAACAAGCTGTAATTTTTCCTTTCTACACTGGCTTTTACTGACTCTGTACAGTAGATTGTTCTAAATGACCAGTTTTGGACACTGATGCTGTAGAAGTGCAAGGATCGGGTCTGAAACTTTTTTGTGAGGTAGGTGCTCTGCCCTGCTCAATATCTTGTTTAACTACACTGATGATGGGATCTTGTTCTTGTGCCTTCTTCAGGTCTGCATTGGACAACTGCTCCATCTGTCCCATTTCCAGCTGAGCAGGATATGAGTATGCAGGTGGGATGCTACTTGGTGAAACACCTAGCTGGTCTACAAGCCTGGTGGACTCATCATTCCAAGGAAGACTGGCTAACTGACAGATATCTTTGACGCCAGATTGTGGAATCTCAGTCCAAGAGGGAGGAACATCATCACTGGCAGGGTAACGTCTCGGTTACGTATGTAACCCTCGTTCCCTGAAGGAAGGGAACGGAGACGTCACGTCGTGACCGACGAATTGGGAACCGCTCCGCGGGTGACCTATGTACTTCGAGAAACTATAAAAACGCCAATGAACTTGGCATGCAGGTATTTGCATAATGCCGGCGCCGCCCCGCCAGGTGCGTATATAAGCCGCAGGTGCACAATACCAAATTAGCTATATTATTGCTGAGAAGCCGAGCAACAGTGCCCGGCCTGAAAAACAGCAATGGAACAGCAAACTGTGGCGACGGGACGTGACGTCTCCGTTCCCTTCCTTCAGGGAACGAGGGTTACATACGTAACCGAGACGTTCCCTTTCAGTCGGTCACTACGACGTCACGTCGTGACCGACGAATTGGGAATCCCTACCAAAACGCCACTGCAGCTGAACCCTTCCAGTGTCTGAAAAGCCCTCCGCCCTCCACATAGGGGGCGGAACCTAAGGCGAAATGCAGAAGGCCGGTCACTACCTGTTCCTTAACCCACGATAGTGAAGCAGCGAACTGGGGAAGCGTCTAAACTGAGCGGAGCTAGAACACTGCGGAAGCCATCCCCTAAGAAGGTTGAATGGATGACATAAAATATGAAACAACCGATAGGTTGCTCATAAAAAGTCTCTGAACAAAACATAGTATGCAGAGAGATGCAGAGCAGGCTCTGCTAAGGAAAACGTGGAGGATTAGTACCCCACGGAGTATACACACAAATGAACCCCACGTAGGGGACAAATGTGGACGCCTAGCCTACACAGGTTTACAGAGAATACATCAGTGATAGGTTGACAGCGGATGCTCCGCAACACCAGCTATCAGGGCGGTGGAGGAGAGGCAAAAACAGTTTTTTAGACGTTTTTGCCCCGATGGCCTTCCATATTGGTGCAGATGTGCAGCACCAAAATAGAGGCTCCAAGCCGACACACGAGCCGACCCTCGGCATTCTTAACTAGTTAGTAGAAAGAACCCGAGTGGAAACCGGTTCGACACGAACACTATAGAATCTTGTGAACGTATTAGGTGTCGCCCAGCCTGCAGCTCTACAAATATCTGTTAGCGAGGAACCGCGAGCCAGTGCCCAAGATGATGCCACACTGCGTGTAGAGTGAGCACGTAAATTAAATGGACAAGGCACATTCTGCTTTTGATATGCAAGGGCTATAGTATCCACAATCCAATGGGACATCCTCTGCTTGGGGACAGCTTTTCCTTTCTGCTGACCACCGTAACAAACAAAGAGCTGATCTGAGGTCCTAAAACTTTGCGTCCTGTCTATATACACACGTAGTGCACGAACAGGGCATAACAAAGCCATGGCTGGGTCTGCCTCCTCCAAAGGCAGCGCTTGGAGGTTCACCACTTGATCTCTGAAAGGAGTGGTGGGAACTTTGGGCACAAAGCCGGGCCGGGGTCTCAGTGTTACGCTGGATGCAGCCGGCCCGAACTGAAGGCACGATTCATCGACCGAAAATGCATGAATATCCCCTATCCTCTTAACAGAAGCCAAAGCAAGGAGAGTTAATGTTTTCATAGTAAGAAATTTAACACTCACACTATGCAGAGGCTCAAATGGGGCTTCCTGGAGTGATTTCAGCACCAAGGACAGGTCCCACGGAGGAATAGAGGGAGGACGCGAAGGATTCAGTCTTCGAGCGCCTCTAAGAAATCTAATGACCAGGTCGTGCTGACCCACTGTCCTACCGTTTACGGGTGAATGGTGAGCTGATATCGCAGCGATATCGACCTTAATAGTGGATGGTGACAGCCTTTTCTCCAAACGACGCTGGAGATATAAAAGCACAACACTAATCGGGCATTCTCGGGGGTTTTCACTTTGGGAAGAACACCAGTCGACAAACAGGTTCCATTTAAGCGCGTAAGCCTGTCTCGTAGACGGCGCTCGCGCAGCAGCAATACTGTTAGATACCTCTTGCGGTAAATCACTCAAATCCTCCGTGCCCCGTCCAGAGACCACACGTGGAGGTTCCACAGGTCGGGGCGCGGGTGCCATAATGTGCCCTCTTGTTGAGAAAGAAGGTCCTTCCTCAGGGGAATCTTCCAAGGAGGGGCTGTCGCGAGGAGAGAGAGTTCTGGAAACCAACTCCTGGTTGTCCAATACGGTGCCACCAACAGCACGCTCTCCTCGTACTCCCGGATTTTGCATAGGGTTTGCGCAATGAGGCTCACCGGAGGGAACGCGTATTTGCGCATGTTTCGCGGCCAGCTGTGTGCCAATGCATCCACGCCGAGCGAGTCGTCGGCTAGTGAATAGAACAGGCGACAATGGGACGTCTCTGGGGAAGCAAACAGATCTATCTGCGCTTTGCCGAAACGTCTCCAAATCTGCTGAACCGCAATAGGGTGGAGTCGCCATTCGCCGGGACGCGCAGCCCGAGAGAGCACATCCGCCTCTACATTGAGCGTGCCCGGGATGTAAATGGCACGAAGAGACCTCAAATTCTTCTGACTCCAAGTGAGGAGATGACGGGCGAGATGCGACAGGTGACGCGAGCGTAAACCGCCTTGACGATTGATGTACGCCACGGTCGCAGTGTTGTCTGTGCGAACTAATACATCTTTGCCCTGTAACTCGTTGCTGAAACGGACGAGCGCAAGATATACAGCCCACATTTCTCGGCAATTTATGTGCCAATGCAGCTGGGGTGCCGTCCAGACCCCCGAAGCCGCAAGCCCATCGTACGTGGCCCCCCACCCCGTGTCCGAAGCATCTGTGCATACTATTGCATGCCTGGAGACCTGTCTCAGAGGCACACCGGCTCGGAGAAACGCACGGTCTGACCACGGAGTGAAAGTGTGACGACACGCAGGTGTAATGATAACATGGTGAATGCCGCGCAGCCACGCTCTCCTCGGGACTCGATCGTGAAGCCAATGCTGAAGCGGTCGCATATGAAGCAGTCCGAGCGGAGTTACAGCTGCGGCTGCTGCCATATGCCCCAAAAGCTTCTGAAATTGTTTCAGCGGGACCGCGCTCTTGCTCTTGAATGTATTCAGGCAAGTCAGAATCGACTGTACACGCGCTTCTGTTAGACGAGCTCTCAAATCGATCGAGTCCAGTTCCATCCCGAGAAAAGAGATTCTCTGCACGGGGCAAAGCTTGCTCTTTTCCCAGTTGACCCGAAGACCCAAACGAGCGAGGTGTTTTAGAGTTAAATCTCTGTGATCGCACAGCGTCTGACGTGTTTGAGCTATTATGAGCCAATCGTCTAAATACGCGAGAATGCGCACACCTTTCTCTCTCAGGGGTTTTAAAGCCCCCTCCACTACTTTGGTGAATACACGGGGAGACAGAGAGAGCCCGAATGGGAGGACTTTGTACTGGTATGCTCGCCCCTCAAACGCAAAGCGGAGAAACGGCCTGTGCCGGGGGAGAATCGATACGTGGAAGTACGCGTCCTTCAGGTCGATGGATGCGAACCAATCGTTTGGACGAATGCATGGAAATATGCGCTTGGGCGTCAGCATCTTGAACGGCATTCTGTGAAGTGCACGGTTCAGCGAACGCAGGTCCAGGATCGGTCGCAAGCCGCCGCTTTTTTTGGGTACAATAAAGTAAGGGCTGTAAAACCCCGACCTCATCTCGGCTGGAGGGACCGGCTCGATCGCGTCCTTCGCCAGTAGGACAGCGATCTCCGCACGGAGGACGTGCGCATCGGCAGCTCTCACCGCAGTGAAACGAACGCCGGAGAATTTGGGGGGACGCCGGGCAAATTGGATCGCGTAGCCGAGACGAATCGTGCGTAAAAGCCAACGCGACGGGCTGGGAAGCTGTTCCCACGCCCCCAGACACCGTGCGAGAGGGACTTAAGGCACGATCGGAGTACCCGCGGCGGGCGCAACGGAGGTGATCGCCGGTGTGTGCGTATTGGCCGCACCGACAGCAGTGTTGTGCATGATAACACTCACCTGAGTCCGCTGCTGGGTGGGTGAGTAAGGGAGGCTCTGCTGGAGACACCTCACGCCACTCGATGCACCCTCTGGCGAAGGGGGAGGAAGACGATGGGTTATGAGCCCGTGATTGTCTTCTCTCCCCTGAGAAGACAGAGAGCGCGGAGGGGTTATGAGCCCGTGCGTTGCTCTCGTACTCCTCTGATGAGTCGGAGAACGAGGGGGGGTTATGAGCCCGCTCGTGTCTCCGGCGCTCATCTGAAGACCTAGAGATGGAAGTGGAATTCGCTCTTTTTGTGGAATTGTGGGTGCCGACTGAAAAGTCGGCGGAACAGAAAAATGAAACAAAAGATTCCCCAACCGGCCCTCCTCCGGTGGGGGGAGTGGTGCCTTCACCATCTCCCGAAGAGCGATCCCCTCCATCTCTAGGTCGCCCGTCTCAGGGCCGCTTCGATTTTCTTTTTCCACCCTTTGAAGCGGGCTGAGCGGGCGGGGCGGGCTGCTGACGACCGGTTCCTCGCTTCTTAGGAGAGCCCTGTGGAGGAACGGAGGCGGCCGCCGCAGGACGCCCTCGGCGAGGAGCAGGCTGAGGTGCCGACGTGGACGGGGCAGGCGCAGGACGCTTCCGACGTGGCGTGATCTGAGCGATGGCCTCAGTCTGCTTCTTGGCCGCGGAGAATTGCTGGGCAAACTCCTCGACCGTCTCGCCGAACAGGCCGGCCTGGGAAACCGGAGCATTCAGGAGCCGGGTTTTGTCAGCATCCTTCATGTCCGCCAGGCACAGCCAGAGATGGCGTTCCTGGACCACCAGGGTGGACATCACACGACCGACGGCACGTGCGGTGACCTTGGTCGCACGAAGCGCCAGGTCAGTAGCCGCACGGAGCTCGGAGAACTCCGCCGAATCGTGACCCCCCGCGTGCAGGTCCCTCAGAGCCTTAGCCTGGTGAACCTGCAGCAATGCCATGGCATGCAGGGCTGAAGCTGCCTCCCCACAGGCTTTGTAAGCAGCGCCAGTTAGAGCGGACGAATGCTTACAGGCCCGTGAGGGGAGAGTAGGCTGGTCCCGCCAGGAGGAAGCGACACCGGCCGGACACAACTGCATCGCAACCGGCCGCTCCACTGACGGGATACCAGTGTACCCCCTGGCATCTCCACCCTCGAGGGAGGTGAGAGGTGAAGGCTGAAACGGCCGGTTCCGGGAGGAAAACAGGGTTTTCCACGACCGCGTCAGCTCTTCATGCACCTCGGGGAAGAAAGGCACCGGGGGCGAGGGCTGGGAAGCCCTGGCACCCCCGAAGTACCAATCGTCGAGGCGGGACGGTTCGGGTGGGGGAGGTTCAGTCCACTCCAAGCCGACCGCCGCCGCCGCCCGAGCGAGCATGGCTGCCATCTCTGGGTCGAACGCAGGGCCCGCAACCCTTCCCGAAGGAGGGAGTGGGTCTGGATCGGCGTCCGAGATTGACAGCCCCCCCTCCGATGCTACGGTGGACAAAGTCTCCGGTGGAGGCTCGACAGTGCGCGAGGACACCGTAGAACACGGGCCACTCGTCTCCATCGGGACCTCCGCTGGCAACGGATCAGGGCGCTGGGAGCCACTGGACGAACCAGCAGACCGACCCAGCACCGTTATACGGAGATCATCCTTCGCAAGCCTAGTAACTGCGCTCTTAGCAGTACCAGGCTTGGAAGGCGGGGGCCGTTCCCGGAGAAACGACACCCGTCTCCGCAAATCCGCCATAGTCATGCCCTCGCAGATGGAGCATGAACTATCACGCAACGCTGCCTCTGCGTGCTGGAGCCCCAGACACGAAACACAGCGCTCGTGGCCATCCCGGGGAGCGATGAACACACCGCATCCAGAAACGGAGCACGGGCGGAATGCCATCTTTAAAAAGACGCACCCAACCGTGACACGAATGAGTGGCTGTCTTTAAAAAGACACAAAGCTCAAACGTGCTGCTCTTTTAGGGAAATCACTCTTTTGTGCGAGCTGGTGAAACACACAGGGAGAGGCAAACGCACTCACTCGAACTCAAGTCCTAAATTAAAGAGACAGAGAGAGAGAGAGAAGGGTGGAGAAAACACTGCGAGCCTCCGCTGAGGTGTCTTTGCCCAACCAACTTCAGCAAGCTGAGATTTTTCTTTTCCCTCTTTAGAGACAGGATCTACGAAGATCAGTTTAAACAGCTTCTCGAGAGCAGATGTCTGCCGGCTTCGAAGCAATAAAAGCTAATTTGGTATTGTGCACCTGCGGCTTATATACGCACCTGGCGGGGCGGCGCCGGCATTATGCAAATACCTGCATGCCAAGTTCATTGGCGTTTTTATAGTTTCTCGAAGTAGATAGGTCACCCGCGGAGCGGTTCCCAATTCATCGGTCACGACGTGACGACGTAGTGACCGACTGAAAGGGAACGGGATAGCACATCAGCATCAATGTTATGTTTAGCTGGTTTGTACTGGAGCCTGAAAGTATAACTTGCTAAAGCTGCTAGCCAGCGGTGACCAGTTGCATTCAGCTTTGCACTCGACAGCACGTAGGTAAAAGGATTATTGTCTGTCCGGACAACAAACTGGGCACCATACAAGTAATCATGATATTTATCTACGACCGCCCACTTCAATGCCAGGAACTCTAGTTGGTGGATTGGGTAACGCTGTTCTGAGGAACTCAGCTTTCTGCTCGCAAAAGCTACAGGACGAAGACCTTCAGGATGTTCTTGATTTAAGACAGCACCCAGACCACTCAGACTAGCATCAACATGGATGACATAATGCAGGGTTGGATCAGCAAAGGCAAGTACTGGTGCATGCGTAAGACAATGTATGATTTTTTTGAAGGCATCTGTGCACTCTTTGTCCCATCGCTCACCAAACAGCTCTCTCTCATTGTAGTATTTCTTTCCTTTCAACTTACCTCGTCCTTTTGCAGGTGGATAGCCTTTCGTGAGCTCCGTTAAAGGTCTTACAATGGAGGAGTAACTCTTTATGAAGTGACGATAGAACCCACAGAACCCCAGGAATGAACGCAAGGATTTCAAGTCGGTAGGTGTCTTCCAGTGAGTTACAGCTGCTACTTTCTCTCGGTCCGGGGCTATGAGACAATGTGCCCCACGTACTTCACCTGTGGCTGGCAAAACTGACATTTGTCTATAGATACTTTTAAACCAAATTCCTCTAGTCGGTCAAGAACTTTCATCAGTCGCTCCTCGTACTCCTCGAGTGTGCGGCCAAATACAATGAGGTCATCAAGGTAGACAATCACTTGCAGGAGATGCATATCACCAACCACTCTCTCCATAAGCCTCTGAAATGTGGCTGGTGCCCCAGTAATGCCTTGTGGCATGCGTTCAAACTGGTAGAACCCCTGCGGACAAATGAAGGCAGTATTTTCTTTGTCTTCTTCAGATATGACTATCTGATAGTAGCCGCTACATAGATCCAAGACTGAGAACCACTTGCTGCCAGACAAACAGTCTAAAGCAGGGGTGTCAAACATGCGGCCCGCGGGCCGGATACGGCCCGCAAAGGTGTCCAATCCGGCCCGAATGATGATTTATACAGTTTTATTAAATATTAAATACATATTTTAAAAATCCTTTCAGGCAGGTGTCTAGTTCGTTTTTAATATGATAGACTTGCGGAAAGCAGCAAAACGCAGAACATAGACTAAACACGGTGCCCAAAAATCTTGCCGTTTAATTGTTGCCGCTCCGCTAAAGATCCACTGATTCCGTTGATCCACTTCGTGTTTTAATGACCGCTCCGCAGCATCTCTGTGTCCACTCTCTGCCTGGAGAGCGAAGACGACAGTTTTCAAAGTTCGTTTTCAATTAGATTCATTACAGTATATGCGTTTATTAAACTGCAGAATTAGTAATTTGTAAGTTTGTTTATGTATAGACACCTTCACGGTTCACGTCACAGGTGGTTCCCACTGCGCATGTCGGGGTCAGAAAAGTAATTACAGCAGATTGAGTTGCATGTTATTCGGTATCGTATAAATGCCTACTTACGTTGTGGGCTCTGAAAATCGCGCCAGGTCTTCCGTTAAGTTTTCGCGATTCATGCAGAATCTCAAAAACAAAAAAATACAACATCTGCGGCTGCAAGCTATTAACGTGCAGACTGGAACTATACAAATATCAAAGAGTCTTGTGATTGTAGTGCTCACTTCATTTGAGGTAAGTCATCATTTTTCAGCCCTGTTAGATTAAATTTTAAATCCTCGCTTGTATGAACAGTTTGACCCCATGCTGCGCACGCACCCGATAGTCATTCAATGTTTACAAACCTTGAAGGGGTCTATTCTTCCGGTAATGATTTGCTGTCGGTGTGTCAGATTGTCACACTTTAATTCTTGTTATTATATTTCCCATTATAATCACATGTCTAAGTTTATGCAAGTAATATAACACATCATATTTATAATACTTAATTAAAACCATAATAATAGTACCACCCCCCATAGTGCCATTTTTTGGTTTGGGCCACTGCCCCATCTAGCATTTTCATTTTCTAAATGACTGTTCTCATTACCATTATATTTCAAAGAAAAGTGAATGGTTTATAAATAATTTTGGCATTAAGGCAAAAGAAGTTAAATTAAAGCTTTTCAACCTAAGGCCAGTGGGTTTTGTACAGATGTAAATTTGTGTGTATGTACAGTATGAGTGTGACCTTATGAAATGTAGTTTTCACAGAGCTGTGAGTTTCTCTAGTTTTCTTGCTAAACAAACAACACAATTATCAGCACACTAAGGTTTAAAAAAATTATCCGGCCCTCACTTCGTGGCGTTATTTACCATCCGGCCCTCAGCCTAAAATGAGTTTGACACCCCTGGTCTAAAGCAACATCGATCCTTGGTGTGATGTATTGGTCAGGAATAGTTCGGCTGTTCAAGGTCCTGTAATAAATGCACATTCTTATAGCTCCACTCTTTTTTCGAGCTATCACAATGGGAGAGGCATAAGGGCTTCTAGATGCTTTGATGATGCCAGCGGCTAGGAGATCTTTAAGATGGCGTCGTACATCATCAATATCGGCTGGTGCGATACTGCGAGATCGTTCTTTGAAAGGCCGGGAATCACTTAATCTGATCTGATGATTAACATATTTTGCTAGACCTACATCCCATTCTTCGAGTGTGAACACGTTACTTCGCTCAGCCAACTTCACCCGTAATCTTTCTTCCCATGCTGCAGGTATTGCCGACCCACCAAAGTTAAACAAATCTGGATCAATAGGCTTTGAATTTTGGACTCCAGGAGCCACAGTAACTGTGTCAGTAGGGAATACATATGCAATTATAGCGCCAGCAGGAATGGACAGATCTTTGCTCGTTTCATTGTGGACCAAGACTCTGAAATTATTCACATCTACAGCAGAGAAGGGTAATACCACTGGGGGAATGAACAGTCCAGCGGGAAGTGGATCAGCTGATGGAGCTTCAATTATGAAGATATCATCTTTTAATGGCTTTCTGGACTCCACTTTGCATGGAGCATAAAGTTCACCCTGGGACGAGACAGTAAAAGTTCCTGGGCCCACCCATTTCACTTTCCCTTCTGGCAGATCAGGATCAGAGGTTGTAAAGCTCTGGACTGTATGGCAGGCTGGATGGGTCTGAATTCGTAGAGTATGGGCAGTATTTGTCTCACTTGTGGGCTTGTTAAGAGCTGTTAGTCTCTGGAAGAAACTGGCATTTGTTCCGATTATTACTGGAAACTGTGGAGGACCTTTGGGGTCTGGGCAGATTAAAGCAAGAATGGAAACTGACTCTTCTACACCAGTGAGAGACACAGGAAATGAAACATCTACAACAATGTATCCTTTATAGGGATAACTGGATGAGCCAAATCCCCAAATGGACAATCCAGTAAGAGGATGGATGGGCACATCTGGTAGGTTTTGGGAATACCATGTGTCGAACACAACAGTGACCTGAGAACCACTGTCCAAAAGAGCTTCACAAGACTGTCCACAAATCTTCACATTAACCGTCGAAATGGGTCCCACTAAACCCTTTGGAAGACCATTTGGCTCATAGGTGTGGATGTGGCTATTTTTGGAAAAGCAGGCACGATCTCCAGAACGGTTATTGAAGTTTGAATCATTTCTCACTTTTCTAGCCTTCCTTAGAGAGCGGACTAGCTTATTGATCACTTGAGTGGAGTTTTCAGGTGATTGACATTTTGTAGCAATGTGTCCGTCCTCTCCGCAACGATAGCAAAAGTAATCATCCTTGTTCCTGACAGGTTTTTGTCTAGGAGGATCTGGGGAAGGCTGTGGCAAGGACTGGGCATGACTCATTGGCTGACTGTGGCCAACACTCATAACAGCTAGCTGTTGTTGTAACTGCTGGACTTGTTTTTTCAATGCTTGGACTTCTAAATCATTCTTTGTCTCGTGCTTGTCTGTGGTATTTGTATGTCTTATCTTTGCTTTGGGCTCTACCATCATGGATGAAGCAGGTAAAACGTTTGGACATTCACCTTTCAGCTGAGCCCTGAGTTCTTGAATTTCTACTTTGAGCTCCCTTACAACTGATGGACTAATTTTTTCTTCTCCCTGCAGGTGTATGGGCTTTGCAGTGGCAGTGATCTTACGCCGAGTGGCTTCGCTCTCCTCAGCCTCACGGATTTCATTCAGTAAGTTCAGGAAAGTAGGTGGTCGCTCTTTTCTCTCCCTGAACCGCAAGTGCAGGAGCATCATGTCTGATTCAACGGCTCCTCGGATCAGCTGTTCTACTCTTGCTCTGTCAACATTGGCTGGAGACAAACCTCCTCTTTGAACTTTGGTCAGAGATGTCGCCATTCGTCTCAAGAAATCAGATAATGACTCTCTAGGAGACTGGCGTAGTAGTCAAAAAGCAAAATACAAGTCTTCTCCAGACTCAGAGGATCCAAACGTGCTTTCCAGAACTTCCAGGTACTGCAGGGCACTGTCATCAGGGCTAGAAAGACGAACAGCTTTTTTGATATCAAGTGCTGGTCCCTTTAAACTTTCTACAATTCTCTGATGTTTTTCTTTCTCAGAGCAGTCACATTCTGTTATCATTATTCTGGCCTGCTCGATCCAATGTTCCATAGTTTCCTCTCCTGCGGGGGTGGGAACAGTACCAGAGAAGGTACGTAAACGGCGGTAAGCATTGCTGTCACTTTGTGGTTCCACTGTTTTTTCTAGGAACTCACCCACAGCACGAATAATTGACTCAGGGGAACTTGTGTTGGAACCAAGAGAAGGAAACAGAGCTTGTAAGTCAGTCATAGACTTTCCCTCATCCATGAGAAACTTTGACAGCTTATTTGTGAATCCTACAGGGGTGGCAGTTGGCGAGTCACTTTCAGTAGAAACAACTATCTCCCAGGCCTCCGCACCATCACCAAGCAGCAGTTTGGCAGGACAACGTGTGGCGTCTATGACTTCTCGACACTCACATAACACTATTAGAGTAGTTGAGGTGGGTCCATGCCTGGTCTCTCGAACACGCACTCTTCCAAAGGCTTTTACACTTTGTGCCACTTCCTCAATTTGTGCCACTTCAGTAGTTGCAGGTACTCCAGTCAGCATCAGCGCATGACTCGGGTCAATCCCTACCTCACTACACCAGCTGGTAAGTTCAGTTTGAAGGAGAGGGTTATTTCTGAAAGACATGCTTCAAGAGTTTACAAGTAAGTGCAAGAAAGGGTTGAATTTTCTTTTCCAATATCAACTTGAGGGTATTAACACAGATTTATGTCCATCTTCTTTTAGGGTACCAGAGGAAAGAAGAGAGTCCCCGTACGGGACACCATTTTGTGTAGCGCCCCCTGCCCTACTTAGCTGTGTCAAGACTAAGATCTTTAGGGTGGAGCGACGGGTTCTTTAACTGGTGGTCTCTCGACTATATGACTCTCACTACTCTGATACCTTAACTCTTAAAAAACACAATAAAAAGAAAACATTTAGAAAAAACAATGTCCAAGTATTTATTTTTTTTAATATGAAATAGATTTAGATATGAATTATAGAATATATATATATATATATATATATATATATATATATATATATATATATATATATATATATATATATAATATTAAGTAGGAAATATTTATAACAATATATAGGTATGAATAACAATATATAGGTATGAATAACAATAATCAATATATAGTGTAATAACCAAATGAGTACGTATTCAATTCAATTGAACTCACTTACTGAGAAACCTCAATGTAAACAGTTCAAATATATCACACTGTAATACACACAGTAATACCCAGCAATGGATATTTTCTCAAATGAAATATCTACACACTCTTTCTTTTAAGAATTGTTGTAACTGTGCAACTGTAAACTCTAAACAACACTTAAAGTGCACAAAGTTTAAACGTGAACACAAAATATTAGTGGGCCCACTCACACAGGTAAACAATCACACACACAACCCCATCCGATGCAGGCCTGTGTTGTTGCTTGTGTGCGTTGTGGCCTTTGAAACTTTAAAAATGGCCTCTTCACTCAAATGAGCAAAAACAAACTCAATAACAGCAAGTACCTGTGCTCCAGTGATCACTCAAACCACAACCAGAGACATTACACACAATCCTCAGTGAATATCGGTCCTTTCCTCATGACCCAAGGCAAACTGAACAGTCTTGATGATGCAAGTTGTCCACGGAGTTCGTTTCACTCACGCGATCACTTGTTTACATGACTGTAACTCAGACTGATCTCTCGAAGTGTCCCACGCAAAGTAATAGATAGCACAACACAACTGCAATACACTGAATGCAGTATATTAGTCACTGCAGTCCATAACAACGCGAACAGGAGAATGCAGTCTCTATTTAAATGCAAAAACGTCTCACCAACTGCTGATAAGACGAATAAAGCAGTTTGTTTACACATCTGCTGGGTTAACATGAAGGCATAAACAAACAAAACACTTTCACAAAGAAACAAAACCAATATAACACGCGTTTAGCGGTTATCTCAACCTTTTCTCTCTAGTGCGAGCGTATCTGCCACCGCTCTCTCTCGAACGCAGTTCGTCTCTCTTTTCTCCTTTTGATTGACTCAATTAACCTCAGTAGTTATATGGGGAGACTATTCGTCAAACTTTTATGACCCCCTCCCCCACCCGCTGACAGGTCGTGTTTTATGACCCCTTGACAGATGGCGTTTTATGACCCCTTGACAGATGGCGTTTTATGACCCCATGACAGATGGTGTTTTGACAGGTTGTGTTTTATGACCCTTAACAGATGGTTTTATGACAGTTTGTGTTTTATGACTCCTTAACAGATGGTGTTTTGACAGTTTGTGTTTTATGACTTCTTTGACAGCTCGTGTTTGGCAGGGGGCGGGACCATCAATCAAAATCTGTACAAGTTGTCAACTTTAGACAGAAAGTATTTAATGGTTTTATTGCCGGTCATTTAGAGTGATTGTTTTTCCTGAGTGTGTTTTATGTCAAGCGTATGGTGTCATGTTTAATGACGGCTCGTGTTTCGACATTTGCTGTTTATTGACATTTGATGTCAGATCTCAACCATCCTCCCACCTTTGCTCGCCCCGTGCGCTTCTCAATACTGACTTTCACACCGCGGGTGTGTTGTTGAATCTAAAGTTTTGCAACAGCATAAGTTTATTTAAAGGCAATCACTAATCATATATATATATATATTAGATGTACCTGGCTACGCTTAAAGCCGATGTTTTCTATCGAGCTATAGTTTCTGATCAGACACAAAGTCTGAACTAAATAAAATTTTAAACGGTTCACGAAGTCCGGGAATCTTTTCATGACCTGGTCTACAGTTTCACGCGTATTAAAGATCCGGCGGTGTCTGACAAAGCCTCGGGTGATTGTTCATATCTGTCATTTAAAATAAAGTTAATAAATGTAATTCTGTCCACTATGGCAAAATAGGAATTTATTTTAGATTAGGGGAATCTTTAACCATGTCTCTGATTAAAACTTTTGATTGTAACATCACAAGTTATTTAATTAAATATTCCGTATACGGGTATAGTTTAAGCAATGACCTAAGCCAATACTACAATCTTTAGACGAAAGGCTGAGCTAAATAAAATTTTAAACGGTTCATGAGGTCCGTGAATCTTTTCATGACCTGCTCTATAGTTTCACGCATATTAAAGATCCGTCGGTGCCTGACAAAGCGCCGGGTGAGCGTTCATATCTGCCATTTTAAATTAATGTTAATAAATGTAATTCTGTCCACTATGGCAAAATAGGATTTTATTTTAGATTTAGGGGAATCTTTAACCAAGTCTCTGATTAAGACATGTGTATACGTGCACAGATGGTGACAGAGAAACTTATATATGACGTTAATAAACTTTTAAATGTTTTTAAGACGTATTCACCCCATTTTGGGTTTTTATTTTTAATTAAAGGCTTCTTAAAACATGTGTGAATATGTGTATATTATACAAAGAGTCTTATATTGTCTGCTCTGACAAAAATAAAGTATTTTTTTAGATTTAGGGGAATTGACTGCGTGTGTCTTATAAATACAACTTGATAATACGTTTGTTTTGTAAAGAGACTTCTTTAAAGTCACGCAAGAATAAAATATTTTAGTTGTAACTGGTTAAACTTAAATCTGTTATTATCTATTTAACTATAAGCTGTATTTTTCTGATAAGACACAAAGTTTTTGATGCTGAACTTATGACCGTGTGTGATAGATATTTCACAGCAGGGTCGGTTTGTAATCTAGGTAGAGTCTTTTAAAACTGTAGTGGTAAAATGTAATATGGTAACTCTGTCAAAAAAAGTAAAAGGTTTATTTTAGATCATAATCTATTTATGGCAAACATTACTGTATCTAAAAGTTTTTAACAACACAATTTATTTAATGAAATACGCAGTACGTGTATAGCAAGGAATTGTACCAAAACCCCCGTAGGTCGACATTTCTTTAGACTAAATCCTATTTATTTTAAACTATATAAAAGCTGATTCGCTTCACGAGATCTGTGAAGCATTTCAAGCAGGGGGTTCTGTTCAAGCCATTAAAGATCCGGCGGTGCCTGACAAAGCGCAGGGTGAGCGTTCATATCTGCCATTTTAAAATAATGTTAATAAATGTAATTCTGTCCACTATGGCAAAATAGGATTTTATTTTAGATTTAGGGGAATCTTTAACCAAGTCTCTGATTAAAACACGGGAATGCGTGCACCAAAGTTGTCAGATAACGTAGGCTGATGCGCACATATATCTGGTGTTAAGAACCTTTTAAACGTTTTAAGACATTTCACACCTCTTATGAGTTGAATTCATTAATGTCATCTAACATACGCGGGTGTACATGTGTATTTACGATAAATGTAACACGGTACGTATTGTCAAAATAAAAGGTTTCTTGAACATGTTATTCCAGTGTGTGTTTCTTGTCTTGCGAGTGTTCGACATATTTAGTGATGTGGAAAAAAGGCCCCATTGACAAAAAGTAATAGGTTTATTTTAGATTTTCAGGCTTCATTACTCAGATACAGATTAAAGCATGTTATTTCTTATTCGTAATTTAAAGAAACTTAGAAGTTTTAAGACATTTCATCACACATCCTATGATGACATAAACCCTTGTGTTAGCCCTTAGAGGACAACAAAACGGGTGCAAATATTATTTATCAACGTTTGATGTCGTTATAAAACAGGTTGTCACATACGTGACAACAATCATTGCTTTAAAGACAAAACATTTAACAAATTTGACATTTTGTTAAACATGGTTGTGCGTCCATAAACACAACAACAGTTAGCAGTTAGGACATGGCTCTACATAATATTAAAATCACGGGCTTACGTTAAATAGGTAAACCTTAATTTTTACTAAATAAAATAAAAATAAACAATTTGAACATATTATCTGATATTAGGTAAGGTTTAAGATGAATTAGTGTCTATAGCTTTACGAATTACATCGTAAAACCCCCAGCGGATATGGTGCGTGTGTGCGTGTGTGTGTGTGTGTGTGTGTGTGTGTGTGTGTGTGTGTGTGTGTGTGTGTGTGTGTGTGTGTGTGTGTGTGAGTGTGTGTGTGTGTGTGCAATGGCTGTTATCACGTGGTGCGGACCAAACGACCAACGCTGCGGGGGTTGTGAAGCGAAGAATGTTCTGTATAGAGGAGAAGTTTTTCCTTCTGAACACAGAACCTTTACCAAAAACGTAACCCCGGATTAACACATCACAGAACAATTTGAACAACCGTGTCGGATTCGTACACATCAGAGGTCTGTTTTATGTTTTGCAGAAACTGTGGAAACTTTTGATGCTGCCAAGGTGTCCGAATTCGCAAACAAACTATCAAACGCAACGCGGCGGAAACAGTGGACACGAGCCTTTTGTTGCTGAGAAGGCGATTGAACTCAGAAACAAACAAGCAAGCAAAGTTGTCTACGAAACTACAGATTCTTGAAAAAGATGGCACAAAGATCATTCGAACGACTACGCAATGGCCAGATGGGGTATGTGTACGGGACCGACCTTTTTAAAGATATGCTTAAAAAGAACTACAAGCGCGAGATGTCCAATCTACTATGTACTGTGATATACAAAGATGCCAATGTGTGCATGCCTCCAAACTATTGCGAAGCTAACGCCGAGTGTGTAACCAGACTCAAGGAAAAAACAGATGTTGTGAAAAGTATAGATGACACGCTCAATAGCATGGTGCAGACGGTGGTACAGGCCCAAGAGGAACCCAGTGTGATTATTAGAAAGGCCCTAGAGATATTTTATGAATGTGACGAGGCCGAGTTCTACATCATCAATATCATACTTATGTCGGCTTTTGTAATTGACGTATGCATTGATATCCTTGTAAAGAAACGAGAAATTAATGTGTGTGAAATCATAGAAAATGCCGTAGATTTTATGTTTGAAAAGGGTCTTGGATCATGCATGCACTTTCTATGGTATCTAGATAATATCATTACGTTTAATAATGATGATGCCTAAAAACCAATCGTGTGAGCCAGTGGCATATCTTACGCAAGTTTTTACAGTTGTTTTTTTAGTTTTACCAAAAGTTTTAATCTGATTTTATTTTTTACTCAACATTATGATTGATAATCCATGTCCGTCAACAAAGGTATACTTTAACAAAAACTACGTTCTAGTAGTTTCAATGTATGGTAACTGTTAATCACGCAGTGACTTAAATAAATCACGCAGATGTTTAAAGTGGTACATGTGTTTTATTTCTCATCAAGTAATAGAAATACATAATTTGTTATCATTGTAGTGTAGAAATAAAACACATGTACCACTTTAAACATCTGCGTGATTTATTTAAGTGTAAACCTCATGCCAGTGACTTTGTAATTTATCTTGTTTCGTTTCTATAGTTTATGTAACATTTGTCAAACTCTTTATCGCTTAAGTTATTGTGCAGTAGCCATTAGATAGCTAATTACTTCAGAAAATAATATCACAGATCCCCTGACAGTTAGTACATCATACATGTTGGTAATCTCTTGAAAATTGTTGCTAGAAGATTAAGGTAACTCTTCAACACTGTTTATGTTTTAGATTTATTTACTAAATCTTTCACAGCGAATATAGCAAAAATGTTTGAAACTGTAAACTTGTAAAATCATCAGCACCAACATAATACAGAATGCTTAGGTTTTTATTTTTAGTAATCCTTTTAACATAAAACTTGAGAGTCTGTTGCATACATCAGCAATGCGATGAAACACACCGTGACAAACAGTAATGTTTGTTAAAACCTTTGTAACTTGAGTCACAACCATCTACAACTTGGTAATGTTTGAAATAGTATGGTCACATTTAATCAGGTACCATTAGATTGAAAACATCTATATGACGGTGAAGGTTGTTTTGCAAATACTTAGATTTAACATTTCGGCATCGATCCTTAGTGTCAGTTCAGGCAGAACAACTTTTGTCATACACATTTGTTTAAAGATGAAAATAAAACAGCTTGTGTCTAAAAATACGCCAACAAACCTTTGCATACAGGTTTTTATGTTATTAAACATTGAGACTTGTGATGTGTTTAGATCTGTGTGTAAGCAACATTACAGCTTACTGTTTTTAAAAATCAGGACGCATATAAATTATGTTAAAGTTCAAAACTTTTGCGTTGTTTCTCTGCATTCATATAATTTCCAAACAATCAAAGGTATTTGTCACAGCATCACATACTCATGGGATCCAGTTAAAAGTAAAATGTTTCATCCTTTTGTAAATGTTAAAATGGTGTCATGTTCTGAAGTTTTCTATAAAAATCTAGACCGAAACCGCACAAACATGTTTAAAACGAAGTAAAACAGTTTGCACATTCAAAATTTTGGTGCGTTTGATGTGAACGAAATAACATTGATGACTTTAAGGCGTTGAATCCAAAAGGTTTTGAATGTAAATGGATGTTTTGTGAAATCAGAGCACGCATACAAACAACATTTGTGGCTAATATTGATAGATCATCGATCTAGTTGAGACTGAAATCGCAATGTGATGTACACATGTATACTGAAAACGTAAAATCTGTGCATGTCTGTGTGCTTAACTAAAATTTCAGTGTTGAGTTATACTAAAATAAACAAAAACCTTTCGGTACCTTAAAAGTGAGCGATGTTTGATGATGACCTCATCATCTTTTTTGGGCTTGTCAGAAAATTAGAGATCTTGACTGTCAAATGTATTTAGTTTACCGTGGTTTACATTTGATGTGTTGTGTATATGAAACTAAAGCTCTGTCAGGATTCGTAGAGAAATGAAGTAGATGATCTTTGGCTATGTGACAGATGTCAGGTAACAAAATTAGGATCATATCGTGCATGTGCGGTTTTAGCATCCCATACTAACACTGTTGACTTTTATTTTTACGCCTCTGAAAAAACATGTGATGTAGCCACATGTAATTTCTATTAATCTTTCACATTTCTCTGTGTGGATTTGCAAAAACATATGAAGAATGAGCAATGTCACACGTTGTCTGAACAAGATGTCTAAATGTTCTAATGGTAACAACACAGACATTAAGACCAAAAATCCTTGTATATTTTTTGTTTTTATGAAATCGGTACAGCAAAACATACAAAAACATAAGCAGTATACAAAATCACTGATGAAAAAACAACAGTTACCATACATTGAAACTACTAGAACGTAGTTTTTGTTAAAGTATACCTTTGTTGACGGACATGGATTATCAATCATAATGTTGAGTAAAAAATAAAATCAGATTAAAACTTTTGGTAAAACTAAAAAAACAACTGTAAAAACTTGCGTAAGATATGCCACTGGCTCACACGATTGGTTTTTAGGCATCATCATTATTAAACGTAATGATATTATCTAGATACCATAGAAAGTGCATGCATGATCCAAGACCCTTTTCAAACATAAAATCTACGGCATTTTCTATGATTTCACACACATTAATTTCTCGTTTCTTTACAAGGATATCAATGCATACGTCAATTACAAAAGCCGACATAAGTATGATATTGATGATGTAGAACTCGGCCTCGTCACATTCATAAAATATCTCTAGGGCCTTTCTAATAATCACACTGGGTTCCTCTTGGGCCTGTACCACCGTCTGCACCATGCTATTGAGCGTGTCATCTATACTTTTCACAACATCTGTTTTTTCCTTGAGTCTGGTTACACACTCGGCGTTAGCTTCGCAATAGTTTGGAGGCATGCACACATTGGCATCTTTGTATATCACAGTACATAGTAGATTGGACATCTCGCGCTTGTAGTTCTTTTTAAGCATATCTTTAAAAAGGTCGGTCCCGTACACATACCCCATCTGGCCATTGCGTAGTCGTTCGAATGATCTTTGTGCCATCTTTTTCAAGAATCTGTAGTTTCGTAGACAACTTTGCTTGCTTGTTTGTTTCTGAGTTCAATCGCCTTCTCAGCAACAAAAGGCTCGTGTCCACTGTTTCCGCCGCGTTGCGTTTGATAGTTTGTTTGCGAATTCGGACACCTTGGCAGCATCAAAAGTTTCCACAGTTTCTGCAAAACATAAAACAGACCTCTGATGTGTACGAATCCGACACGGTTGTTCAAATTGTTCTGTGATGTGTTAATCCGGGGTTACGTTTTTGGTAAAGGTTCTGTGTTCAGAAGGAAAAACTTCTCCTCTATACAGAACATTCTTCGCTTCACAACCCCCGCAGCGTTGGTCGTTTGGTCCGCACCACGTGATAACAGCCATTGCACACACACACACACACACACACACACACACACACACACACACACACACACACACACACACACACACACACACACACACACACACACACACACACACACACGCACACACGCACCATATCCGCTGGGGGTTTTACGATGTAATTCGTAAAGCTATAGACACTATAGTAGTTTTTGTTGGGTAAATTACTGATCATATGCTGTATTAATATTATATTAGGCCTAAGGCCTGTTGTTTCTACACAAGGCTATAAGACACCCAGTTAAACTTTCGTTTTCTCAGTTAACTTTCGTTTCCTAATTAAAAGAGTCCAGGTGCGATCTTGCGACTATACCCCGATTGTTCTCGCCACGATTATCTTGAGAAGCAAGGTCGAAACAACTGGTAAACAAGAGTACGTCATTTTAGATTAGAGAATTCGTCCAGCTGTACTTCGCTACATTAACAATAAGGTATCTGTGCAAGCTAGGCCAAGGCCATGAAAACCAATAAGCAGAATATATCATTTAAGATATGAGGCAGGATGCAGCTGCACTTTTGCTACATCAAACAAATAAAATTAATTGTGGCAGACCGAGACCAATGAGAAGAATATACGTCATCTCAGATAAGAAGTGTTTGATCTTACTGTATAAAAATGGAGTCAGATGTTTGGAGGGCAGATGATCTTTGAGCACCTCTTTGAGGGGTATTGATTGTCTCACTTTGTTGGCTCGAGCGAATAAAGTAATTTTTGTTTGGCACCTGGAACCTTTGTCTCCTGAGTATTTTTCTTATGAAGATTCAACCTAAGACTTTTTGCCACAACATAATTTGGTGACCCCGACGTGATTGGACAGAGGCTACGGAGTGGAGGGCTGCAGACGGGCAGAGGTCGGCCAGGTCACACAAGGGCGCGCCACTATAGAGGTGAGCATAAATTTACTTGCTTATTCTGTATAGTGCTTGTGTGGTCTGCCGAAGGTAAGCCCTGAGCGGTGTTGATACTCCAGGTCTCTCCAAATTGAACACAGCAATTTGATACATATAATATTAATTATTTGCTTCCATTAAGATAATGATAAAATATTGAATTGAAAAAGCAAAAAGGGTTCCAGATTCTAAACAGGTGTGCGTGTGAGTGCGGGTGTCGAGCTTGGTGCTCGAAAAAACCCTGCTTGGGCAGGTCACGCGAGAGGCGTGTCGGGCCTTGGGGTCCGGAGCTTGGTGCTCGAAAAAACCCTGCTTGGGCAGGTCACGCGAGAGGCGTGTCGGGCCTTGGGGTCCGGAGCTTGGTGCTCGAAAAAACCCTGCTTGGGCAGGTCGGGCCTTGGGGTCCGGAGCTTGGTGCTCGAAAAAAACCCTGCTTGGGCAGGTCGGGCCTTGGGGTCCGGAGCTTGGTGCTCGAAAAAACCCTGCTTGGGCAGGTCGGGCCTTGGGGTCCGGAGCTTGGTGCTCGAAAAAACCCTGCTTGGGCAGGTCACGCGAGAGGCGTGTCGGGCCTTGGGGTCCGGAGCTTGGTGCTCGAAAAAACCCTGCTTGGGCAGGTCGGGCCTTGGGGTCCGGAGCTTGGTGCTCGAAAAAACCCTGCTTGGGCAGGTCACGCGAGAGGCGTGTCGGGCCTTGGGGTCCGGAGCTTGGTGCTCGAAAAAACCCTGCTTGGGCAGGTCGGGCCTTGGGGTCCGGAGCTTGGTGCTCGAAAAAAAACCCTGCTTGGGCAGGTTGGGCCTTGGGGTCCGGAGCTTGGTTCTCGAAAAAACCCTGCTTGGGCAGGTCAGGCCTTGGGGTCCGGAGCTAGGTGCTCGAAAAAATATATAATTATTACACGGTGAGATTTAGATGGTCAAATCCTGTAGGTCAGGTGGTTGTAGGTATGGTCTATGTGTTATTTGTCTTGTTGCTTTGTGTTGTTTTTGTCAGTAATTGTAGCATTAAGTTGGTGAACTGTGTTAAAACTGCAATCAGTTTGTGTGTTATAGATGAAGGTTGGGCTGATGAGAGAGTTTTTCTATGTCTGTGTCTTATTCAGCATGGGAAAATGCTTGCCTGCTAGAACTGTGTGTGCGAAAAGATAAGAACTAAGAGAGCAGAGGAAGGAGGGGCTCATTGTGTATGAGAAAAAGAGTGAGAGAGATTTTTGTGAATGAAAAACTGTTTTGAGTGAGAGCATATGAGAGATCAGTGTGTGTTAGTAAAGAGAAAGTGAGGCCTCTGTAAATATAAACTGTAAATATGAGTGATTTTATCTTTAAAAACTTAGCTTTTGATCTTATTTTTCATTTTCTCATTTCCTTTTTTCCTTAATAGACTTAAAGAAGTAATTAGAAATGACCACTGTGGTAGATGAAAAAGAGACAATCTGCCCTTTTTGATAATAATCATCTTAGCTGATTGCGTGCTCTTTGATGAGGTTATGTTGCCTGAATATTTGATAATGCATGAATCCTGATTTTGTTGTTGATCTGTCGCTGCTATTTGCACGTTTAAATGAGATAAAATGTTTTGTTTTTTATCAGGTCACAGACAACCGTCAACTATTTTTACTCAATGACAATTTAATATTAAAATCTTATAAGTTAATGGTTAATGTTCAGTTAATAAGCTGCGGTTGTCGGTTGAAAAAATTAACTGATATGAACATCCCTATTGGCAGCAGAAAGAGTGTGAAATGCTTAAATTCAAACTGAAATACGAGATATTAACAATAGCTTCTGGAAAAGCATCTAGCAAATATTTAGCAGTAATATAAATTAATAGACTGGTAGCCGAGATAATTAGTGGAAGTACAAAAGTTACCAGAAGTAGAGAAAAAGTGGCCATAGATAACCTGGCAAGTAATAATTAGAATTCTTTGTGAGATGTCATGTTGATAGAATATTTAGGTAAGGTTTGCTCATGCAACCTTCAGAGATCAAGTAGGCCACGTACGCCTGAAACTGGAAATAATAATATTTTGGAAATATTATTTGTGAGTGTGAAGTTGTCTATTTATTCATTGGTCACCCCTTATTTTGTATTAGGGAATATACATTAATTATTACACAATAGTAAACAATAATAAACAGAATTATGAATAGATAAATGAATTAATAAAAAGTAACCTGTGATAAGAGTATATGCATGAACAGTGCATTGTGAGCATAGGCCTTTGATTGCCTGTGACAGAGAAAGTGTAATAAGAGTATTTGTGGGAGAATTTGAGGGAGGAACCCTGAAGAAATACATTTTCCAAATGCACCCATGTAATTAATTCTAATTATGGTGAAGTGTGTTTACAGACATGGCATCCATATCATTGGAAAGGCTGAAGTCCAGGCATCCTATCAGAAGGGATTTGATTACAAGAACTTCCAAACAAATGGACCAAACGTACCAAACACTGTAGACAAAAGCTAGAGGATGGGACATTTGAGGTAACAGTGTGTGAGGACATGGAAAATTTGTAGGAATTACAAACCCTCAGAGTAAAATATGAGAAGAGATGAGAAAAGAATAATAATAATGATAATAATAAAATAATTGTTTTTAATTTAAAAAGAAAAGGAGGGACTTAACTTTTTAAAATTTAGAGTAAATAGATTTAGAATAAAGAGATTCTAAAAGAAGATGATAAAAAGTTGCAGACAAAGAAAAAATGCCTCCTCTAGGGATGAGGGATCTGAAAACCAATTACCAATAGTAACAGGTGACATACAATTTGAGGACAGAATAGAAGTAGAGCCAGATCACTCACAGGCTAGAGCACAACCCCTTTTACAAACCCCTAAACTCGCCACAAACATAGATGAGCCCACAAGCCCAATAAAAAAAAAAAAAAAAAAAAAAAAAAAAAACACAGACAGCAAACCAAGGCCACAACCCAGTTCTTAGCGCATAGGCTGATGCAGCCAAAAGTTTAGGAAAGATTTTATCACCCCCTGAGATACATAAGGCATATGATAGTGTAGCCACAGCCCTACATCAGATAACACCCCTAGACGTAGGCAGAACAGAAAGGCTTAAGTTAAGGATGGACAAATTTAGGAATGACATATAAAAAAAAAGTAAATGATACAACACCGGCAGGAAGTGTAGAGGAGGGACCAGGCAGGCTGGAGAAACCAGACCAGTAAAAGCTACAAGCAAGAGGAAAATTAAAGCAAGCACACGGTATGTCAAGGATGGAGAGAGAGGGTGCAAGGATTTAAAGTTTGAGACTGGACGCTGGGTAAACGTTGGACAAGAACAGCAAGCTGCATGGATTTATGCCAAGAGACAATGTTTATGTTGAAGAACCCAAAAAAATACATCAATGTGCCTGATTTTGATAAAGGGACAACAAGGACAATATGCACACTGGGCCATGCAGGATTTTTATGGACTAGCTGCACGCCTTCCAGAAATACATGAAGGAGCCAGAAAATGGATACAAATTTTTGAGAAAAAGACAGCAGGGTGTGTCTTAGCCATAGGAGATATCAAGGCCCTGTTGGCAAAGTATGGCGGTGGAACAAAGTTGAATTAACTTTTGAATGATGCTGGACTGAGAATTGCAATTGACAACATCAGAAGAGATCAAATGACCTTTGCCCCCTTTAGGAAGAGCATGTGGACAACAAAATGCAGAGAATACCCCATACAGATTGACCCGACGATGCTGAAAGGTGATCCTATTGGTGAAACAGAGAATCCAACAGCATATATACAAGAACAGCTGAAACGGTGGTGTGGAGAACTGGAAAAAGACCCGAAAGAAGACTTTGTTTTAGCTGCACTGTTCAGAAAGGCAATAGTGGAAGCTGTGCCACCACCGGTTAAAACCAAACTCGAAGATGTGGTCGAACTGAACTCCAAATCACACAAGGAGTTCGGTCATCATGTTCACATGCAGTCGAGCAGCACCGAAAGAATGAGCTGAAGGCAACAACAGCAGAGAGAGAGAGATGCAGAGGGGGCTGGCACAGTTACAGCAAGACGACTTTGTGAGCAAAACTAAGAAAAAAGCACAAGCTGTTCTGAAGGAGAAACAACCAGCTTTAATGGTGCTAATCAACAAACCTGCCCCCACCATCCAGCAAACACAGATAGCAACACCAGCCCAACCCACTCCGGGAAATGCTGAACAGCAAGCCACTCTCATTGTTATCTGTGCAAAGCCAAAACAGAAAAACAGCAGGAATGGACAGAAACACCAAGTAGGCAGAGGACAAGGCAGAACAAAAAGATCACGTGATAGATGCTGGGGCTGTGAAGATGCTGGGTCAGCCTGGACACTTCAGAAGTGAATTTCTGAATAACCCATGTTCTAATTAAGATCAACAAAACTGACAGCAGAATCAACAAGGCGGACAGTTGAACCAACAATGCTGGCAGCCAAACCAGAGACAGTAAGGCCCACCCATAGCAGCAGCAGCAATCACAACAGCAATCACAGTGTGGTCCAGTGAATCTGTGGCGTGGGCCAGACCAAAGCTACTAAGGTTGCCCAGAGGATTCTAACGGGAGGGGCCAACATCCAATGATAACTGAAAATGCTGACGACAGATTGTTGACTCTGCAGGTTGAAGTTGAAGGCAAGTCTGAACCTATGGTGACTGACACTGGAGCAACTTCCACATGCTAAATCCAAATTATACAACACACCTACACCTGACTGAAAATGCTGAAAAACAAGCAGGATTTTAAGAAAAAAAAAAAAAAAAAAAAAAAAAAAACCCAGCTGACACCTCTGACTGCTCCAGTCTGTCTGTAAGCAAAAGTCAAACAAGTTTTAGCAATATTAGTTTCTAAACACACCCAGTAATTATTAGAAAGAGATGCCCTATGTAGATTAAAATAGCAGATATCTTGTTCCCCTGATGGAATTTATATTAACAGTAAGGCAGTTAGAAAAATTACAATGATGACACCACAAGTAAACTTATATTGGATAGGAAAATTTAGAATAGAATATATACATGATAATTACAAAATGGAAAAAGTTTGTGAAAGAGCAAATTAATGAACACAGAAGGTACAATCAGAATTTTTACTGTATTATGATGTATGACCCCTTATGCAGAACAGATCTAGAAAAAGAGTGAATAAATAAGAAGGAAGGATAGAAAGTTCCCCTGATTTCCCCACATATAGAATAGGGCCCCAAGTTACAGCTTCACAGATAGACACTTGATTTAATAAAAAAAAAAAAAAAAAAAAAAAGAAGATTTTTGACTCTACAGCACATGTTACTATTTTGCAGGCAAATAAATTTAGTATTAAGATCTTAGCCATATGATGAAAAAATAAAATAGGCAACGCAGTAAAATTCTATACTGCTCATTTTGGAAGAGAGGAGAAACAAGAAAGTTGTGCGCACCATGGTTCTGGCAGGAGTAGTTGCAACTGATAAGATAGAGATGCTTTGGCAGTCATCCCAGAAATACAGGCAGGCCTAACATCAGAAATAGAGCAGTTGATTCAAACTAATTTATGGAAAAGCTAAAACATATGTGAGTTTAAAAAAAAAAAAAGATTTGCAAAATCCGTAAGAATTAAAATAGAAAACAAGAGTACGGTAACCATTGTGACAGGAAACAATAAAATGTTAGAAGCACTGTTGAGGCATTAGGAGTTTTTAGTAGAAACAACAAACTATTGTAAAACACCAATATTTTCTGTAGCTAAAGCTTTATTTTTATACATGATTGGAGAAATATAAATGATGCATTTGAAGATTGGCCAGCACACAGTAAGTTCCGGATCCACACACACTGTTAACGAGTATCCCTACTGAAGTAAAATGTTTAAAATAAATTGACTTATGCTCTGCTTTCTTTAGTATTTAACTGGACGAGAAATGCAGAAACTTCACATTTACCTGCGAAGGTAAACAACTCACTTATTCTAGATCACTACAAGATTTCCTTTTTAATTATTAAAAACAGATTTGAAAAGATCTAGTGCTGGACAATGCGCTATTCCAATATGTGGATGACCTATTAATTTACTATCCCACACTTGACCCATGCTGTAGAGATTATAAAAGTATTAAATAAATTATCTGAGGGGGGAGGCACAAAGCCTCTAGAGCTAAATTACAACATTGTTAAACATAGGTTAAATATTTGAGAAGATTAATTGCATATAAGACTGAAATTATGACCCAGCAAATTAGAAGGCATAAGCAATGCACTTATGCCACAAAGGAAAAAAACATGACAAAGTTTAGCTTTAATAGGATAGAAGATCATTTAACAAAGATTGCATATCCCTAAAATCATTCATAATTCGATGAAGCAACAAAATTTAAGTGCCTTACTTTCATTTTACAGCATTCATATTATAAAAATGAGACATAACTGTAGCCCCAATTGTGATGAAGATTTCTCACTAGATGATATTGTCTTAACAGACCTAATGGAACAGGGGAAATAAATGTGGGAAAAATTCCATAATAATTGTATCACAATTTGACATTTGGATAAATACAGTATACGTTTTGGCAAAATTGATATGCCAGAAGTTATTAAATCTGTGAGCTACAACGATATTCACAGATAATTTCACAATAGTACAGTCAACTAGGAATACCTGTAAAAACCAGACTATAACTTTTTCCTGTTACAAACAAAAAACCTTGTCGTAGCTGAATGTTTTTGGATATGTGGGAGAAATGCCTTATGATACACACTCCCCAGATAGTGAAAATGCTTGTGTGCTAGTTAACTTAGCCCAGGCCATTATTATTTAAATGTGAAAATTATATAACCTTGTTACAAACCCCTGCTCTTTATTTTTGTGTAGTTTGGGTTTTTCTCTGTCCTAGTAGTGGTTGTCCATTTGGAAGGGGGCGGAAACCAATTATCTATGACGCCTGAGGTATGACTGTTTAAGAGCTGTTGTAGCCCCTTACAAAGGAGAGCTACCCATTTGTTTGAAAACCTTTCGTATGTTGGCATTTCTTTTGGTATTAAACAGTGAGTTTGGATTTGTCTAGTTAAACGAGCTCAGAGAAAGTGTGGGTAAGTGAGCTGAACCGGAAGACTTTTTCCTGTGTTTGTTATTTTCTTTCTCGGAAGTTAGGAAGGTTTTAACTCAGGAGATCTTGTAGTTCAGATTAGCTAGCTCACTGTCCTGGCCTTATCTAAGTATTCAGTTTTGACTTTAGGAACATAAAAAAAAAAAGATTGATTATCTTTTGCTTCGGCGTAGTGAAAAGAGCATATCAAATTGCCAATTATTTAATGATTGGATAGATTATATTGAACAGCCAAGAGGAATACCAAATTGTATCTGAATTTCAAATCTGGATTTGAATTCACACTGGTTTTGATAACACCCAACCAAAAAAATCTGAATGAATTAATAATCTCTATAACAATTAGAATCAATTTATTAACTATAGTGATGATAAAATGAAGCTGATAGAACAAGTAAGACTTAATGATGGTACTGATTTGAAAATTGATAAATGGTTTGCTTTTATTCCTGGGGAGCTTGCCTAACCAAAACCGCTATTTCATGTTGTCTTGCACTTGCTGTTTTTTCTTTTTGTCTTCTGTTGTGTTCTACCTATCTTCAGGTCTGTGGTGGACAAAGCTGCTGCAAAGATGAAGGTGCAAACAGAACTAAATCTGTGCCAAAGTACTGACAGCCTAATGCTAAACATACATACTACATAGTTAGTTGACACCACACCACCAGCTGACAATATTATGAAACTATGGATTAAAATGATACATTCTTTTGTTTCTTTGTTTTCCATCTTTTTGTGATACGTTTGGTTAGTAAGGGAGGAAGTTTATAATTGTATTCCTTTTATTGTTTTTCAGTATTAGTTACAAATCATTAGTCCTGAGTAGGCAGGAAGTTAGAGAAATGTTGTTTTTAAACTTTGTTTTCATCTTTAATTTCCCCTCTTGTGTGGTGACTGTAGGTCCTGGTGTCTTTTTAGATATAAAATCCAGGGGACAAATTGTCTAGCTCGGCCGCACAACGGGGGACAATGTAAAGATGTGAAATATACCATATAATACACATAGACTCGTATTATGAAACACAGATATCGGAGCACAACTTCACCTCAATGACTACACTAAAGAGTGTCTCAGATAGCGCCCCTGGTGACCGGAAAAGCTAGGGGTTCCTCTGAGAACGAAGGTCCATCATTGTGCAGTTACTGGAATTATAATCGTTGCACTTAAGTCATACATATCACCATTATATTAATAGAAGTAGATTGTCTAGATGCTTTGATTACTGATATATTACACTACTGAATTTTTACTGCTGTATTACACTACAGTTGTATCTCTCTACCTCCACTGAATCTTAATCTTAAATTAATCAATATATTTACTACTGATCATGATTACTGACTTATTTTGATTGATATACTTTCTTTCTGCATTCTTTAGTAATGATAAGTTTTACAAATTTTAAAATGACTGAATTTGATTTTACATGTGTCTTTCTTTTTCTTAATTACAAATAATGAGATATTAATTGTTTTTGAACATTTTCATTTTTGTGTTCCTTTAGTATGTACAGGGTCCAAGAATCTTTTTCCTTCTTTTAAGCTAATATAATCATCTAAACAACCAAGAATGGTGCCATTTTGGGAAGGTTTTTGGTTCTTGTTCCCTTAAGGGCGTGAGTGCTGCATCTTAACTGCGTCTGTGTTAGGATCTGCATGGAACTTTTGATCCATGAAAGCTCTTAGCTAGTATAACATCATGTGCGACAACGTTCTGCTGCAGCACTCTCATTATGTGATGGTTTTCTTAAAAGTACCCCATAGTGTTTGATGGACTTAGAAGTCCATGAGGGGGGAATATATAGTAGTTTTTGTTGGGTAAATTACTGATCATATGCTGTATTAATATTATATTAGGCCTAAGGCCTGTTGTTTCTACACAAGGCTATAAGACACCCAGTTAAACTTTCGTTTTCTCAGTTAACTTTCGTTTCCTAATTAAAAGAGTCCAGGTGCGATCTTGCGACTATACCCCGATTGTTCTCGCCACGATTATCTTGAGAAGCAAGGTCGAAACAACTGGTAAACAAGAGTACGTCATTTTAGATTAGAGAATTCGTCCAGCTGTACTTCGCTACATTAACAATAAGGTATCTGTGCAAGCTAGGCCAAGGCCATGAAAACCAATAAGCAGAATATATCATTTAAGATATGAGGCAGGATGCAGCTGCACTTTTGCTACATCAAACAAATAAAATTAATTGTGGCAGACCGAGACCAATGAGAAGAATATACGTCATCTCAGATAAGAAGTGTTTGATCTTACTGTATAAAAATGGAGTCAGATGTTTGGAGGGCAGATGATCTTTGAGCACCTCTTTGAGGGGTATTGATTGTCTCACTTTGTTGGCTCGAGCGAATAAAGTAATTTTTGTTTGGCACCTGGAACCTTTGTCTCCTGAGTATTTTTCTTATGAAGATTCAACCTAAGACTTTTTGCCACAACAACACTAATTCATCTTAAACCTTACCTAATATCAGATAATATGTTCAAATTGTTTATTTTTATTTTATTTAGTAAAAATTAAGGTTTACCTATTTAACGTAAGCCCGTGATTTTAATATTATGTAGAGCCATGTCCTAACTGCTAACTGTTGTTGTGTTTATGGACGCACAACCATGTTTAACAAAATGTCAAATTTGTTAAATGTTTTGTCTTTAAAGCAATGATTGTTGTCACGTATGTGACAACCTGTTTTATAACGACATCAAACGTTGATAAATAATATTTGCACCCGTTTTGTTGTCCTCTAAGGGCTAACACAAGGGTTTATGTCATCATAGGATGTGTGATGAAATGTCTTAAAACTTCTAAGTTTCTTTAAATTACGAATAAGAAATAACATGCTTTAATCTGTATCTGAGTAATGAAGCCTGAAAATCTAAAATAAACCTATTACTTTTTGTCAATGGGGCCTTTTTTCCACATCACTAAATATGTCGAACACTCGCAAGACAAGAAACACACACTGGAATAACATGTTCAAGAAACCTTTTATTTTGACAATACGTACCGTGTTACATTTATCGTAAATACACATGTACACCCGCGTATGTTAGATGACATTAATGAATTCAACTCATAAGAGGTGTGAAATGTCTTAAAACGTTTAAAAGGTTCTTAACACCAGATATATGTGCGCATCAGCCTACGTTATCTGACAACTTTGGTGCACGCATTCCCGTGTTTTAATCAGAGACTTGGTTAAAGATTCCCCTAAATCTAAAATAAAATCCTATTTTGCCATAGTGGACAGAATTACATTTATTAACATTATTTTAAAATGGCAGATATGAACGCTCACCCTGCGCTTTGTCAGGCACCGCCGGATCTTTAATGGCTTGAACAGAACCCCCTGCTTGAAATGCTTCACAGATCTCGTGAAGCGAATCAGCTTTTATATAGTTTAAAATAAATAGGATTTAGTCTAAAGAAATGTCGACCTACGGGGGTTTTGGTACAATTCCTTGCTATACACGTACTGCGTATTTCATTAAATAAATTGTGTTGTTAAAAACTTTTAGATACAGTAATGTTTGCCATAAATAGATTATGATCTAAAATAAACCTTTTACTTTTTTTGACAGAGTTACCATATTACATTTTACCACTACAGTTTTAAAAGACTCTACCTAGATTACAAACCGACCCTGCTGTGAAATATCTATCACACACGGTCATAAGTTCAGCATCAAAAACTTTGTGTCTTATCAGAAAAATACAGCTTATAGTTAAATAGATAATAACAGATTTAAGTTTAACCAGTTACAACTAAAATATTTTATTCTTGCGTGACTTTAAAGAAGTCTCTTTACAAAACAAACGTATTATCAAGTTGTATTTATAAGACACACGCAGTCAATTCCCCTAAATCTAAAAAAATACTTTATTTTTGTCAGAGCAGACAATATAAGACTCTTTGTATAATATACACATATTCACACATGTTTTAAGAAGCCTTTAATTAAAAATAAAAACCCAAAATGGGGTGAATACGTCTTAAAAACATTTAAAAGTTTATTAACGTCATATATAAGTTTCTCTGTCACCATCTGTGCACGTATACACATGTCTTAATCAGAGACTTGGTTAAAGATTCCCCTAAATCTAAAATAAAATCCTATTTTGCCATAGTGGACAGAATTACATTTATTAACATTAATTTAAAATGGCAGATATGAACGCTCACCCGGCGCTTTGTCAGGCACCGACGGATCTTTAATATGCGTGAAACTATAGAGCAGGTCATGAAAAGATTCACGGACCTCATGAACCGTTTAAAATTTTATTTAGCTCAGCCTTTCGTCTAAAGATTGTAGTATTGGCTTAGGTCATTGCTTAAACTATACCCGTATACGGAATATTTAATTAAATAACTTGTGATGTTACAATCAAAAGTTTTAATCAGAGACATGGTTAAAGATTCCCCTAATCTAAAATAAATTCCTATTTTGCCATAGTGGACAGAATTACATTTATTAACTTTATTTTAAATGACAGATATGAACAATCACCCGAGGCTTTGTCAGACACCGCCGGATCTTTAATACGCGTGAAACTGTAGACCAGGTCATGAAAAGATTCCCGGACTTCGTGAACCGTTTAAAATTTTATTTAGTTCAGACTTTGTGTCTGATCAGAAACTATAGCTCGATAGAAAACATCGGCTTTAAGCGTAGCCAGGTACATCTAATATATATATATATATGATTAGTGATTGCCTTTAAATAAACTTATGCTGTTGCAAAACTTTAGATTCAACAACACACCCGCGGTGTGAAAGTCAGTATTGAGAAGCGCACGGGGCGAGCAAAGGTGGGAGGATGGTTGAGATCTGACATCAAATGTCAATAAACAGCAAATGTCGAAACACGAGCCGTCATTAAACATGACACCATACGCTTGACATAAAACACACTCAGGAAAAACAATCACTCTAAATGACCGGCAATAAAACCATTAAATACTTTCTGTCTAAAGTTGACAACTTGTACAGATTTTGATTGATGGTCCCGCCCCCTGCCAAACACGAGCTGTCAAAGAAGTCATAAAACACAAACTGTCAAAACACCATCTGTTAAGGAGTCATAAAACACAAACTGTCATAAAACCATCTGTTAAGGGTCATAAAACACAACCTGTCAAAACGCCATCTGTCAAGGGGTCATAAAACGCCATCTGTCAAGGGGTCATAAAACACGACCTGTCAGCGGGTGGGGGAGGGGGTCATAAAAGTTTGACGAATAGTCTCCCCATATAACTACTAACCTCCAATCACATTACACTCTCATATGCATGGGTGGGTTTAAAATAATAAGCATCCAATCACATAAAATACAATCAAACTAGATAGTAACACGCACATGTTTTCCAAGTGCATTTAAACCAAACTTTAGCGTTTACACGGTTTCTTAAAGGGATACACACACATTTTCAGATCACTTTAAAAATGTGAATCTTTGTTAACAAAGCACAGTTTAATGAATAGTTTTCTTAAACCTTATTATAAAACAAGCTGATAAATATATGAATTAGGACAGTTATTTAAAATAAGCTTTTAAATAAGAGTAACTATAGCTTTAAACATATTACTAGTATTATAAACATAACTAGTAAGAGGGTTACACAGTCTAGAGTTTTTTCTTCAAAATGATGTCAAAATCTTTCTGCCTACTCATTCACATAGAGTAATTTATTGATTTAATAATCCAAAGATACTTTTTTTGCTTAAGACGTCACATGTGAGGATGGGTGAATCTCCTGAGTAATCTGATTGACAATCAGTGTTGCCAACTAATTTCAATGAAAGCTGGCTTGGAAAGTCGCTAAATGTTGCTGGATTATGTAATTACTTCATTAGCATAACATTGATGTCAATACGTCGAATTTGGATTCTTACTACATTGGCTCTTCAAATCTGTTTCAAATTTCTCTCTTACTCTCTGAACTGAACCCGAATATTTGTATGTCCAAACAGTCAAGTTTTAAAACATATGTGACGCAAACAATACACTGCTAAATGATTAGAAACGTTGTTTTGTAGGTACAATGCTCATTAACGCATTAGCTGCATACACTTTATCTGTTTTTGAATTTTATGTTTTGAATGTGCTGCTGTTTAGCTCACTACATTTGTTCTTGTAAAGTAATTTATTGTATTCTTAGAACATTTTAAATTTATAAGCCAGGGGTGCGTTTCCCAAAAGCATCGTTAGCCAACTACTGTCGTTAGTTTGGTCGTTACTGACAAAGTTCAACGATTTGGTGTTTCCCGAAACCATAGTTCAAACGAACATTCGCAAGCTGCATCACAAACTTGTGTGGTTTGAACGACAGCTCTTCACCTGTCGTTAGAAGCATCGTTCCTTGTTATTATCATATTTAGACTTTTGTTGATCATGCTTTTGAACAAAATAAGCAAAAAACATGTAGTACATTCTATATCCATCATTCTAAGTATATAAAAATTTTATTTTACGTCTTTAAGTTTGTAAACAGAATTAAAGCGCTGCATTTGAAAACTGCACATGTGCACAGTCATACGCAGAGCCGATCCTGGCCTTCTGGGGGCCCTTAACAACTTTGTGAGGGGGCCCTGTCATTGTGTTCATAAAAAAAAACATTCACTGTCTCTGCTTAAATGTAGCTATAACCAAAATGTTAAATAAAACACGTATTATTATAACTGTACATTTTTGACACATGTACATTACTGTGACACACATCAGAATACTTCCTAATTATAACTTTGACACATGTTTTCTGAAAAGCCCTTAACTCTTTCACCGCCAGCGTTTTTAAAAAAAGTTGCCAGCGCCAGCGTTTTTCAAGATTTTCACCAAAGTTTAATGCCTTCCAGAAAATGTTCTTCTTTAAATATATAAACATACAATATGGCAAATGAAAGAACAGACCCTCTGCTTTAAAAAAAAAAGTTTCATCCTACCTTCAGTGGTTCTTTTGTAATCAGCTTTTAAATATGGGTAGGTTTCTACAAAAACACCACATTTTGAGCAAAAAGCAGAGATAATTCCATTTTTGTGACGGACTTTTCATAGAGATCCCATTCAGAGCGATCTTTAAAACAGATACGGACATGCAGCCACTTGCCATAGGGCAAACTTCCGGGTTTAAAAAGTTGCGGAAGTTGCGTTAAGACAGAAAATCTAGTCATTGGCAGGGAAGCGTTTTCTCTTGATTGACGAGATATCTCGTCAATGGCGGCGAAAGAGTTAATCTGTTACATTACTTAGAAAACAAGTTCTACTGCCAAATATATTATTTTTTTAAGAGATGTAGAAAACGACAGGTTCTGGAATTTACGAATCTATGACGTAGATGAGATTTTAAACACCACCTCTAAAGTAGAGTGGCAACAACTGCGTTCATTTGATATATTATGTGTTTATATATTTACACTGTAAAGAATAACTTTTTATGAAAGGCATTAAACTTTTTTGAAAATCATGAAAAATGGTGGCATTGGCTGGCAACTTTTTTTTTAAACGCTGGCGGGGAAAGAGTTCAAATGAGGGATTTACATGGAGATCAACATTCACAATGAGAAATGTCAGCAAACTGAACTTAAGCAGATATCAGGTAAGTTAGCTCGCCACTTACTACGCTGAAGCGGAGATCATTCAGCAGCATAAAAGAATATCGCACCACATGCTCATTTGAGCTTATAATAAACAAAAATGCCCGTGCGTCATCCCAAAAACATATATAGTTCAGCTCCTCAAAATGGGGGTTTTAAATGCATATTATCAATCACAATGAGAAATGTCTGAAAACTGGATTAAAGCAGAGATCAAGAAGCTCGTCAAATATCCACTCTGAAACTGAGATCATTCACCAGCATAGAATGGCGGGTCAAGCGCTCCTTTATAGTCTTATCATAAACAAACATGCACGAGCGTGGTTTTGGAGAGAGAAATAATAAATAATATGCACACTTCAGACCTTTTCTTGAGCCAGCCTTAAAACCAGGGTACAAAATAGGCTAATACTTATAGACCTATTGCGAGGAAACCTCACAGTTACATCACTGCAAACTGCCCATGCAATGTGGTGGCAGAAAAACAGTGGAAAGAATTATACACAAGTGAAATGGGCAAGATAACCCACTAGAAAATGTCTTGTTGTGCTGTTAAGTGTTAGAATAGGAATTATCAAATGGGTGGGCCTTTATAAAAAATGGTGGGCAAAGCATAGAATGTACATAAACTGTATGCTTTAACTTAATGCCATGCAGCACAATGTTTCAAAAGGGAAAATGATAAAACAACTTATAAATAATCAGCAATGACTTGTCTACAGTATATGGGCAGGTAGGGCTGTGCCTATTTTATATAATCTATGGGCAGTGCCCCACCAAAGTATTAATCCACTTGAAAACATAGAACTCTTTATAAACTGAATTAGTAATGAAATTAGTTTTTACATTACCTCAATGAAGTTCCGAACAATGGTACATCATTCTGCATCAGCAAAGTGCATATCAGTCTGATGTGAAAGCATCAGTACGACAGATAGGTTGTGAAGATGGGAAATGGTTCAGAACAACCTGAATGTAACAGTGTAGAGAATTTATTATAGAGTTTGTTTAAGAGACTTTTAGTTAAAGACAAAATGGGCATTAAACAACTTGGCGCTGACAAGCCAAATATAAAATTTGTGCAACAGGTGTATACAGTATATGTGTGTACAATGCCGCTGCTAGCCATTTTGGTGCCCTAAGCATAATTCCTTTATGATGCCCCCCACCTGGACCCTGAGAAAAAAACTTTGGTTTTTGCCAGTTTAACTTTTTACTAAACATATAACTCAATACCAATAACACAATAGCAACATCACAGTAGCCTATAAAACTTAAGGGTAAAAATCTTTACAGCTTTGCTGACTTTGTAAACATATGTAAAATAGCCAACACACACTATACATTTGAAAGTGCAAACTTTTCTTCAGTAAGTAGAAAAATAAAATAATATATAAATATAAAATGTCATTATGAATGATAACATTACTGTTGAATTTTGTGCATTATTGCACCTCATTTTATTATGCTTTTATATTAGATTAGATTCGATTTGTTCAGATGTTTTAGCTGTTATACAGCCTACTGTGTTTACAAAGTAAGTACATTTGTGACTTTTATGCGGCTTTCACATAGGATGCGGTGTGCGCTGCGCTCGCCGCTGGGTTCGGCGCAGCCAAGCGATTGTGCTCTGATGGCCAGACCAAAGTAGGCGGGGTTTTCAATAAATTACTACAGTGTTTATATTTGCGTTAAATAGTCGACGAGGAATACAGAGACTGATGTTGCTCATCTCCATTTCACGTAACTTTAAGCATACCTACAACAAGCTGCTTGACTTAAACCACACCTAACATGTCAACTTGAATTGCTTACGTGTTTCCATGACACGGCTTTCCTTCCGATGTCTCTGTAGGAGCATAAACTTGTATTATAAAGCTCTGAGAATCCCGAGTATAAGCTTTCGTCCATTTTGCTTGTTTGGATGCCCCATTTCTATTGGCCGCGCGGGTAATCGTCACAGAGCGCAGCGCAAAAGTTAAACTATTTTGAACTTTGACCGCGGCGTGAGCGCAAGCTGCGCTCCGCTGCGCTCGCGCTTTGCTCGGCGCAACAAAAAACCGCCCTCGCGCGGCGCAAGCCATTGAAATGAATGGGTTTCATAGCGCAGCGCACACCGCTTCCTATGTGAAAGACCCATAAGTCCTCTAAATCTTTGTTTTATTTAAGAAGATTGGCTATTCTTGTTTGTAATTAATTTTGGAAAAACATGTCTGGATTATTTTGATAATATAGCCTAATTAACAGCAATTGTTATCCTGCCATGTGCTTTGAACTGACTGCTAAAGTTAACTGTTACTAAGTATTAACCACTGTCACGTCAAAATAAACCATAAACTACTGCTCAATATCTAAAGAAAGATAGTAAAGAAAGTAACAGCTAGCTGGCATCAGTTATTTGTGAAAGGCATATGCATAGGCAATGTTTAACAGTAAAATCTCAATTTAGCTTACACCAAAGTTATAAATTATAACAACATAGTTTGTAAACATTAACGTCAGCAAGTTCGAGAAGCATTATTGCGCATTACGATTAGCAGCAGCACATGCACATTTCCCATGATTAAACACGGACTTACCTGCAAGTGATGCACGGGCATCATCTCGCAGTTTCTTGTTCTTTCTTTTCTCATCATGACTCCTGCTGGCATTTTGGAGCCATTTTCATAAAAGTTGCCTACTGTCTGTCAAACTTGGGCAGAGGAATTAATTTGCAACCCTTGAAGAATTGGTCCACAACTACTGTACTAGAATACAAGTATGGTTTTGGGATTTGGGCAGATCAGTCATGAAGTCTATACCTAAGTGGGACCACGGTCGCTGAGGTATGGGAAGAGGCTTCTGGGGGTGTTGATTATGGCGCAGACTGAGCATCCCTTGACGTACCGTGAAACATCCAGGGTGAGTGATGGCCACCAGTACCGATGACTAAGGAGCAAGAGGGTACACCTGCTACCTGGATGTCCAGAGCCCGGAGCACAGTGAGCAGAACTAAGAAGTTCAGTGTGTAGATGTTCAGGCACGAAGATGAGACCATCCGGGGTTTACGGCGGAGTGGGATGAAGTAAGTTCTCCTGGTTATGGATACGAGAGAGGATATCAGCCTTGATATTTTTACTACCAGGATGGTAGGTAACAATGAAATCGAAGCGGGTGAAGAAGAGAGCCCAACGAGCCTGCCGTGGGATTAGCCTTTTGGGTTCACAGAGATATTCCAGATTGCGATGGTCAGTTATCACTTCGTACTGATGGTTAGCTCCCTCCATTGCAAGAAAAAATGAGGAGGACGTTGAAGGTCTCAAACAAAAAGTAGTTTATTCAATCGAAGCAGTAGCAAAGTACATGAAGCACTCAGGGTTCATCGGAGTTGGAGTGAACTTAACACTTTATAGTTTCAAATCTGTTTTCCCACCCCTAATGCTAATGAAGTATCCCTTTAAATGTAAATTAAGACTAATACTACAAATGACCTCTATATCTCCCACTGTGCGCAAATGAGTCATTGTATTTATATGATCAGACTATCTTAGTACCCAACTGTATGCTCAACCAAGTTATCAGATAATGTTTAGATAGATGTCTTTTGTCTTTCTATCATGAACCCTCTTTGACCTGTGTTGGTTCAAGAAGTCTCACATTTGCTCCCATACTACTAAGGAAATATTACTTCAGGTTATATTATTGTTTTGCTTGAACTGAGATTACCTTTTATGATTATCAAGCCTTTTAGAGGGATGAGCTTTATTTAACAGCTAAATTGGAGTGGAATCTTTGTCAAGGCTGACTATAAATTCTTACACCAGTCAGTGCCTCCACTCTTCAAGGGCAAGTTTCCAGATGTGGAAAACAAGTATACCTGGCTCACAAGTATGCACAACTTACAGACAACTTGTTCCGATGCTGGTCAGATGCAAAAAAAAACAAAGAACTGCCACACTGGCAAGCTAACATTTCCTTTAATTATTGACAATCTCCTCGGCCACAGCACTCATTTTTACACGTTTTCGTGCTTTTTCTGTTACATGGCCGTGTTGTTTGTTTGTTTTAATTTAACAAGTATCTTCAAAACCATGGTTTTACCAGAGGTGGACACAACTTGAGTATTTTAGTTACATTTTCCAAGCATCTGTGCTTTATCAGAGTGTTTGTCTTGGGAAAAAATTACTTTACTAAAAAATGTTCACCACATTCTTAAGCATAGAAGCATAATGTGTATTCCTTTCATATTGCATGTTGAAATTAATTTAATACTTAATTAGTGTGTACCAATTGAATGAGTACCATCCACTCCAGTAACTGATAAGAGAAGGATGATGTGAACTCCACTGCTCGTTCTCATTGGTAGTCGCTTCAGAAATTCGCTCAACATTTGCAAAAAGTTAAACTTTTCTTAACTTTCTCGCGTCACTGGACACTTTCGCCGTGCCAGGTTTCCATTGAAATGAATGAGATCACATTGTTCTGCTACTGCTGGTTGCTGGCTGGCTGAATGGGGTGGAACACAAAGGAGTCTTTGACCACTGACTTTCCCTTGACTGCGTGGCATGTGCCATGCATATGTAGTGTCCAAACTATTTTACTTGTGAATGAGGCAGGGGTGTGGCAATCTTAGCTCATTTCAAACACACGCCAACCTGCTAATCAAGTTAGGGCTACCTCAAAATTAGAGGCAGGTGTGTTAGAGTAGAGTTGGAACTAAAATATGCAGGACAGGGGTCTTCCAGGAACATCGTTGAAGACCCATGCCACAGTATACAGTATATTATCCAAATTTCTCTCTTTGAATGATCCACCATGCAGATATGGATCTAGATGAGGTGACATCTGTTTGGACCATCCAGCTAAGTCACTAATAGTGTATTAAAGGCAGGCTCCATAATCTCTGAAAGCCAATGTTGATGTTTGAAATCACCTAAACAAACACGCCCCTACACCAATAGAATCTGGACCTGCTTTCGATAGACCCACCCCACACATACACAACCCAGTTGGTTAGTGTCAGGCAGAGAAACACACAGAGGATCCCAGTGCAGATAACAGAAAGCTTTATTTAAATAATAATGAAGTAAACAGACAGTAGCACGTCTGGGCGCAAAGGCCACTCCGAGGCAGACGGCAGGAGGCGGGGAGCACTCACACACACTGGGGAGAGGTAAACCAAACACGTCCGGGCTCCGGCCACACAAACGGACAGTGGGAGAGAGTATAGTACAACAATAATATTAATACAGACGACACAGCAAGGAGATCCGTAGTCAGCCTGACAAACAGGCACCCAAGGCAGATGAGGAGAGGAAATCCTGCAGCAGACAAAGAGAGAGGGAGCATTAGAGATTCTGATGAAAGGTGCTGGACAGCTCCCGAGGCGAAGGACCACCCTGCTGGACAGCGGCAGAGCCGCAGTGAATCTCCGCTACTGCAAATGGAAATAGGCAGTCTTTAAAGCAGTCAGATGGAGATAGCAGTCTTTAAAGCAGGCAGCGGTGTCAGATACAGGACTCAGAAGATAATTCCTGGGCAGCAGAGAGCACAGACAAACGGGGGTAATAAGCAGAACACTGACTAGAACAATTAGTTAAACACGACAGGACTGGACTGGACTGGACTGGACAAGAAACTAGCAACACTAGTAGCTGGCGAGAACATACACAGACGAACTTGCAACGAGACACTGAATACGCAGGGAATAAATACTGAACCGATTGGCCATCAAATGAGCTGCAGCTGTGAGTGATGCAGGTGAAGGAGATACATAACTACACCCGTGAGAGAGCCGCGCACGTGAATCTGTGAACTAAATACAAACAACAAGGAAAAAACAAGGCACTGACAAGATAAATCCATATAAGTATATATGAAAGACAAACATATATATAAATACAAACCAACATGAACAACAAACAATAAACTAGATACACAAGACACTAACACTGAAACAAAGACAAGAGGATGCAAGGGAGCGGGGAAAAAGAGACGAGACACGGGAAAAACGTGGTCTAATATGACAATACTAAAACCACGTTTTCCCACACAAAACATTGTACTGTCAGAACCCTGCCATATTTAACTAGATATAAATATCAAACAAGACTCCGGCAGAATCCTGACAGGTTAGTAGACATGCCCCTTACCGCTGATTGGCTACAAGTGTGTTTTGGTAGTGGGCCCGACTCTTTTTCAAAGCGTGTTTCAGATATCGTGCACTCCACCTTTAAGTTGGGTTAGGGATATTTCTAGTAAAAATCCCAAACTTTTGAAAATACCACACTGTAACATAATTTAATAACAATGACATAATCAAACATTTCGTTTTTATTTAAATGAAATCACAAGGTCGATTGTGTCAATGTATTTCGGTCCCAAGCCATGAAGTGATTTATAAACGAGTAAAGTACTATTCGGACGGGATTAGTTTTACATAGGGAGGTGGGGTAAACCAATTTTTTATCAGAGCTTCTCAGTGGTTTTAGTCCAGTCCGAATGTTCCATGTCAGTAATCACTACGGGCAATGTCAGTGAAGATTACGGCAACTTTTACCTTCTGTAAAAAGGTCCGGAGAAATTACCTTAGGTAATACTAATCCAGTGTGAATAGACCAGCTGTAAATATACATGTAAATTGCGTCATTTCCTTTTAATTTGCAGGTTTCTTAAAAATATAAAAGCACTTAAAGAATCATTTACTTGCATTCTAGGCGGAAAAGTCAAGTCAGTTCCTGAATAACACGACACAAACGTAAAAAATTTAATAAGTCAAATTTACTTTACAAACTTCCGGTTTGAGACTGAGAGTACGATGTGCGCGAATGGCTGCCGCTTCTCATCGCTCATCGTTGTTTTGTTTTGTTTTGTAAATAGTTTGTTTGTTTTGTAAACCGCTTGTTTGGCTGCCGCTTCTCATCGCTCGTTGCTTTGTTTTGCATATCGTTTGTTTGTTTTGTAAATCATTTGTTTGTTTCTACCGTTGGAACGGAGAATCAGGATTTTATTTTTATTTCATTTTTTTTAAACAATAACCTGGACAACCTATAGACCCCCTAGACATAACGCATGCTTTTGCTCTGATCTGACTGAACTTCTTACTCTTGCTTTTGCCAGGCATGATAGAATCATGATGCTAGGTGACTTTAACATACATTTTGATTCCGATTGTACTGCTGCAAAAGACTTCCTAGCGGTTTTGGATTATTTTGAAGAATCTCAGCACATTGATTTCCCAACACATTCTCACTCTCATACTCTAGATCTCCGCTGTACTGTTTGTATTAACAATGTGCATGCTCAGGGACATAATCTGGGCATCTCTGATCATAGACTAATTGTTTTCGACTTCTCAGTTCCCCTTGCAAAGCCTAAAACTAACACTGTTATATCCTACCGAAACCTGATATGTATAACTGTTGATCATTTTTCTGCTGCTATTGCTGTCTCTGCTCTTCCTTCTTCACTCAATCTCCTGAGTCCCGATGAGATAGTTTCCACCTATAATAAATCAATTGGTAATGCATTAGATGAGATTGCTCCTTTAATAACTAGAACTGTCCCGTCTACTCACTCATCTCCTTGGTTCACTCCTGAGCTTAGAGTTCTGAAAACTAAATGTAGGCGTCTGGAAAGACTTCATAAAAAATCTTCCCTTCTTGTACATGCCATGGCCTTTTCTGAGACAGTAGTAAAATATAAAGAAGCACTCAACACTGCACGCTCTAACTATCTTTCTACTGTTATCAACAAAGCTAAGTGCAAACCTAAAGCTCTTTTTTTCTGAGATAAATAAACTGGTCACACCATCCACTGTAGTTATTACTGGTCCAGATGAACTTTGTGAAAACTTTCAGTCTTTTTTCCTACAAAAAATTGAGAACATCTATCAATCGCCACATCCCCCTCAACTCCATATCTGATATATTGTCCGCTAGAGACCTTTTCACTCACAAATGCACCTGAGGTTGAAAAACTGATTATTAAATCAATTCTTCCTCCTGTATACTTGATCCTATACCAACATACCTTCTAAAAACTATTCTGCCCACATTTATTCAACCTATTACTCACATTATAAACCGATCTCTAGCCACTGCCTATGTTCCGCTTAATCTAAAAGTAGCGGCCATCACTCCAATTCTCAAGAAGCCTGGCCTCGATAACACCATTCAGAACAATTATAGACCAATTTCAAATCTCGCTTTTGTTGGCAAGCTACTTAGAAGGTAGTTGGGGCACACAAACTGCTGCCACTTGGCCAAGCATATTGTGTCCTCTACATGTGTGCAACAGGTAGAAGCACAAAGCGTGTACTCTCTCCCAGTTGCCTGAACCAAACTGAAATCGGTTAACGCCCTCAGCTGAATGTCCGTGCCGCATCTGTGGTGGCCGGGACATGAGTTGCCAAATTGGGAGCAGATGAGCGAGCAGCTGCCCACACCTGAGCACTTAACAGTGCCAAAGGGGGTCAGGGCGGTATGTGGGACCATTGCCCTAGGACGAGATAGTAGCAGCTGTACAAGCAGCTCTATCCCACTCGTCAGGTATGTACTTCGATGCACAACTGCTGGACTCTGTAACAACGCACTTCGCCGAAAATGCGACATGACCGTGCCAACTTGGGTGGTCTGATGTCAAATAAAAGCGGAATCCCATAAAAGAGTAATAGGATGTCACCATAGTGCGGAGACGTTGTGAACTCCTGAACTGTACTGCAAAGTGCGCATTGCGGACGCGCATGGACAATATAGCAGAGCGATCCACTGTTCGGCACAGGATATGTGTTGTAGATACACAAGGCTGTAAAAAACACACTCGGCTGGATCTCCGACTCAAAACCATAAAAACGTCACCCAAAACTGGACAGCTTGTATACATTTGATTGATAGGTGCGGGACACTACCTGTAAATAGATGATTGACAGGGGGTCATAAATCACTTTTTGACAGAAAGTAGTCCTTCTATAACTACTGATATTAAAGCAGGTTTATCTGAAAAAACAAGAATTTTGTATTACTAAAACTTTTCAAATAAATACTTTATTTGGACCACAGTATGCATCTCGGTATGGTTCTTTGTATTGTGATAGCTCAAACACTAAAGTCATCCTTAGGCTAAATGCCTTGAATAATGTTTTGTTTACTTTTCATTTTAGCTGTTACTGATCTCTCTCTCTCTCTCTCTCTCTCTCTCTCTCCCTCTCTCTCTTTCTCTCCCTCTTTCAGTGCTTGAAAAACTCAGCTTTCCTGCAGACGTGTTTAATTTTACTTTACAGCATCCTTCATGATGTCTGGCTCTTATGATGAATCTTCTGTCACTGACGACGCCATGGACAGCTTTTGGGAGGTACAAATAGCACCATTTACTTCCTTCAAAAGCTAGACTGCCATGACATTCAGGATGTCATCAATAGTTGTGTTGTCCTGCAGCCAGCTATGGTTTAAAAAAGTTGTTTTCACAGTATCAGAATCTGCCAAAAAAGTTACAATGAGCTCCATTAAGAAAATGTTGGCAGCTTGTGATGTTGTAGGGCTCTTCACGCCACTCTTTGCTGGCAACCA